>NC_081552.1:256366833-256416833 GCF_963082655.1 Stomoxys calcitrans | reverse complement strand
TGAAAGATTAAAACTTTAAGTCAATGAGATAATTGGGCCCTATCAATGCGGTAATGGTAAATCCACCCTGGACCAGATATTCACACTGCGCCAAGTCCTGGAAAAGACCCGAGAAGGACAAATCAACACCTACCATCTCTTTGTTGACTACAAAGGCGCCTTCGATACTCCTTTAGGTTCAAAGATATTTTAAGCCATGTCTGAGTTTGGTAATGAGGCTTTGCAGAATGACACTTGCTGATACGCGTTCCTCTGCAAGAATAGGAAAGAATCTCTCCGAACCATTTAATACCAAACGAGGTTTCAGACAAGGAGACAGCCTATCGTGTGATCTCTTTAATATCCTGCTGGAGAAGATTATACGAGATGCAGATGTGCATAGATATCGCACACTAATCACCAGAGAACACATGCTACTCGCCTATGCTGACGATATCGATATCGGAAGTAGTAACTGCAGCCTTTGAAATAATCGAAAGAGAGTCAGTGAAAATTGGTCTGGCAGTAAATGGAGATAAGACGAAATGGATGGTTTCAACTCCCAAAAAGCCTTGCACAACCGAGCGGATAAAGAAAATGGAGAAAGTTGGCAACCACAACATTGAGATTGGCGGTAACTTTATCTACCTCGGCACCGCCGTAACCGAAACGAAAGACACCAGTTTTGAGATTAAGCGAAGAATAATACTGGCAAACAGATGCTACTTTGGACTTAGTAAGCAGTTTAGAAACAAGGCCACCTCTCGACAGACGAAGACTACACTTTGCAAGACACTGATACTACCCGTGCTGTTATATGGTTCTGTGGCATGGGTACTTGTGAAAGCAGATGAGGCAGTACTTGGAGTAATTTAAGAGAAAGATTCTTGGTAAAATATTGAGTTGCCCAAAAAGTAATTGCGGATTTTTCATATAGTCGGCGTTGACAAATTTTTTCACAGCTTGTGACTCTGTAATTGCATTCTTTCTTGTGTCAATTATCAGCTGTTACTTTTAGCTTGCTTTAGAAAAAAAGTGTAAAAAAATTATATTTGATTAAAGTTCATTCTAAGTTTTATTAAAAATGCATTTACTTTCTTTTAAAAAATCCGCAATTACTTTTTGGGCAACTCAATATATACAACTTCAAATATCAGCAAGATTTAAAAAAACTTGTTTGATATCCATATAATTTCCTGTCATAGTATCAGGAGGTTTGTTTAAAAATTTCAAAATCTTTGAAGAGATGATAAAAATTTAATAAAATTATTTTGTTTTGTACAAAACGTGTTTACATCATCAACAAAATTGCTGATGTTTTGTGGCAACTAAAAACATGTGTCCTTAATTTCCATTCGAGTACATTTGAATAATTTAACATGTGTAAACAAATAAAAATACACTGGCATTGTTTTATGCATTTTAAGGACATTACAAAAACAAAGCAAATGTCCTTCTTGGCCAGTTATTAAATCTTTAAAACTTTGCATTCACTTTACCGCCTTAATTCGCTCTACATTTGTGTTGAGTAGAGCACATTGATAAATGTCGACATTTTTGGCAAAGAACTTACCAAATATATTTAAAATTTATGGACTTGAACCAAAAGTTTATTTTGCCAAAATATATTTAACCATAGCCAGAGTCAGCGCCAGCATCCGGGGGAGAAACATCAGAGCCGAAGTCGGAGACTTAGCACAACACAACATAACACGGGTCAACTAAACTGTACTTGTGGCATGCCCACAGCCCAGGAAGGAGAAGGACAAATTTGTATGCTGGTCCACATTGGGCTGTGCAATGTGCTGGGCTGGGCTCTGTTTCGCTCTGTCTTTTGGAGCTGCAACACAAAAAGGGATTTAACCAAAAAATTGTGTATTTCTTTTTTTTTCACTGACCTTTGTGCTCGCTGCTACTTCTGCTGCTGTTGCTGAGGGGTATGACGATGGTGGCCGACAATGGCAAATGGTTGGAAGAGTGTATATTTTCAAAACCACTGGCATACTAATGGCATGGAACAGTGTTGTCTAAAAACATTAAAATGAAACTTAAATTAAAAAAATTTTCCAAATCTCTTTTGTATCAAAGTAATATGGGTTACTTTTCTTGAAAGAGAAGTACAAAAAACATATGAAAATGGGTTAAGTTCACCAGGACAATAAACTTAGTTGAAATTTGAGCAGGGATTAACCGACCAGGAGTCAAGGGTTGAGTCCGCTTGTATGTCGCTACTATGGTATCACATCTCAATGGATAAAAACTAATGAGGGTTCAAAACTTTGTGACAAATGTTGAAAATATTTTGGTAAAAAGTCAAACAAAAACAAGCAAAAAGGCGTTTAGTTCGGCCGGGCCGAACCTTGGATGCCCACCACCTTGGGTATATATGTAAACCAGCTTTCATCAAAATCCGGTGAAAACTGCATACCTTATGCCCCATAGCAGTTATATCGAAATATGTTACAAGTCACTTTTCAATTGTGTATAACAAAATATTGGACCTTTTAGTAGATTTATCTAAAAATAAACCGATCTGGACCATGTACGACACGGATGTCGAAAAGCCCAACATAAGTCACTGTGTCAAATTTCAGTGAAATCGAATTATAAATGCGCCTTTATGGTGCCAAGATTTTAAATCGAGATATAGGTCAATTTCCCAAAAAAAAAAATGTCGAAGTGTCTAACACAACTCACTGTCCCAAATTTCGGCGAAATCGGGCAATAAATGCGCCTTTTATGGCCCCAAAACCTAAAACCGAGAGATCGGTCTATATGACAGCTATATCCAAATCTGGACCGATTTGGGCCAAATTGAAGAAATATGTCTAAGGGCCCAAGACAACTCACTGTCCCAAATTTCAGCTAAATCTGATAATAAATGTGGCTTTATGGGCCTAAGGCCCTAAATCGAAGGATCGGTCTATATGGCAGATATATCTAAATCTGAACCGATCTGAGCCAAATTGACGAAGGATGTCGAAAGGACTAACATAACTCTCTGTCCCAAATTTCTGCAAAATTGGATAATAAATGTGGCTTTTTTGGGCCTAAGACCCTAAATTGAAGGATCGGTCTATATGGCAGCTATATCCAAATCTGGACCGATCTGGGCCAAACTAACGAAAGATGTCGAAGGTCATAACACAACTCACTGTCCTAAATTTCAGCAAAATCGGATAGTAAATGTGGCTTTTATGGGCCTAAGACCCTAAATCGGATAATCGGTCTATATGGCAGCTTTAACCAAATCTGAACCGATCTAGGCAAAATTGACAAAGGATTTCGAGGGGCCTAACACAACTCACTGTTTCAAATTTCAGCAAAATGGGACAATAAATGTGGCTTTTATGGGTCTAAGACCCTAAATGTGAGGATCGGTCTATATAGCAGCTATATCTAAATCTGAACCGATCTGAGCCAAATTGACGAAGGATGTCGAATGGCCTAACACAACTCACTGTCCCAAATTTCAGCCAAATCGGATAATAAATGTGGCTTTTTTGGGCCTAAGACACAAAATCAGAGGATCGGTCTATATGGCAGCTATATCTAAATCTGAACCGATCTGAGCCATATTGAAGAAGGATGTCGAGAGGCCTAACAAAACTCTCTGTCCCAAATTTTGGCCAAATCGGATAATAAATGTGGCTTTTTTGGGCCTAAGACCCTAAATTGGAGGATCGGTCTATATGGTAGCTATATCCAAATCTGAACCGATCTGGGCCATATTGAAGAAGGATGTCGAAGGGCCTAACAAAACTCTCTGTCCCAAATTTTGGCCAAATCGGATAATAAATGTGGCTTTTTTGGGCCTGAGACACTAAATCAGAGGATCGGTCTATATGGCAGCTATATCCAACTCTGAACCGATCTGAGCCATATTAAAGAAGGATGTCAAAGGGCCTAACACAACTCACTGTTCCAAATTTCAGCAAAATCGGATAATAAATGTGGTTTTTATGGGCCTAAGAACCTAAATCGGAGGATCGGTCTATATGGCAGCTATATCCAAATCTAGACCGATCTGCGCCAAATTGACGTCGAATGTCGAAGGGCCTAACACAACTCACTGTCCCATATTTCAGCAAAATCGGACAATAAAGGTGGCTTTTATGGGCCTAAGACCCTAAATCGGGGGATCGGTCTATATGGCAGCTATATCCAAATCTGAACCGATCTGAGCCAAATTGACGTCGAATGTCGAAGGGCCTAACACAACTCACTGTCCCATATTTCAGCAAAATCGGACAATAAATGTGGCTTTTATGGGCCTAAGACCCTAAATCGGAGGATCGGTCTATATGGCAGCTATATCCAAATCTGAACCGATCTGAGCTAAATTGACGAAGGATGTCAAAGGGCCTAACACAACACACTGTCCCCACTGGCCTAACACAACACACTGTCCCAAAATCGGATGATAAATGTGGCTTTTATGGGCCGCAGACCCAAAATCGGGGGATCGGTCTATATGGCAGCTATATCCAAACCGATCTGGGCCAAATTGACGAAGGATCTCAAAGGGCCTAACACAACACACTGTCCCAAATTTCAGCAAAATCGGATGATAAATGTGGCTTTTTTGGGCCTAAGACACAAAATCAGAGGATCGGTCTATATGGCAGCTATATCTAAATCTGAACCGATCTGAGCCATATTGAAGAAGGATGTCGAGAGGCCTAACAAAACTCTCTGTCCCAAATTTTGGCCAAATCGGATAATAAATGTGGCTTTTTTGGGCCTAAGACCCTAAATTGGAGGATCGGTCTATATGGTAGCTATATCCAAATCTGAACCGATCTGGGCCAAATTGACGAAGGATGTCAAAGGGCCTAACACAACACACTGTCCCAAATTTTAGCTAAATCGGATGATAAATGTGGCTTTTATGGGCCTCAGACCCTAAATCGGGGGATCGGTCTATATGGCAGCTATATCCAAATCTGAACCGATCTGGGCCAAATTGACAAAGGATGTCAAAGGGCCTAATACAACACACTGTCCCAAATTAAAGCAAAATCGGATAATAAATGTGGCTTTTATGGTCCCAAGACCCCAAATCGGCCAATCGGTCTATATGGGGGCTTTATTAAGTAACAGGCCGATATAGCCTATTTTCGAACTTAACCTGCTTATGGACAAAAAAAGAATCTGTGCAAAATTTCAACTTAATATCTCTATTTTTAAAGACTGTAGCATGATTTCAACAGACAGACGGACAGACGGACGTACATGTCTAGATCGTCTTTGATTTTTACGCTGATCAAGAATATATATACTTTGTAGGGTCGGACATGGATATTTCGATGTGTTGTAAACGGAATGACAAAATGAATATACCCCCTATCCTACGGTGGTGGGTATAAAAAAATCTCCTTTATACCATTGTGCCACTCTAATTCTTCATATATACGAAAATGGATGTACCTATGTGTTACAGCACCATCTTGCGGTGGCGGGTATCAAATTCAATGTTCAAAGAAATATTAAACCCTGCAATTAGGTGAATAAAATAATTGAAAATGGCAACACTGTTTTGAATGTTGTTAGTATTGCATTTCCTTACCACTGGTTATGCTGATGTTGCGTTTTTTTTTTTTTTTTTTGTGAAATCGCTCTCGTTTACACATGCCGAACAAGTGTGTGAGTGGTCTAAAATACTAGAAAAAAAGGCATGGTTTTGAACACGAGTCCAGTTTGTGTAGAACAGCCCAGACTCGTAAGAACAAAAAGACTATAGAAATGGGGAGGGGTGAACCTCAGCAACATTCTTGTAGAAAAAAGAAACCAAAGAAGGGGAAAAAACCACACACACACACACAGCCATAAACGAATGCCACTCACATGTGTTGTATTTTACCATTTTTTTTTTTGGGGGGGGGGGGGGGGGGGGGGGGGGGGGTAGTTGCTTTTTAACCTTAACCTAATGAATGCTGTTGCGAAATGGAAACGAACACAACTCATTTTAAAGACTATCAAATGACTCCATGGACTAGGGTCGTTATAATTGAAATAAATTCCAGATTTGGTAATAACTTCAACATTTATTTCTTAATATTGTATTATATCGATGTTTAATGCATTCAACATATTGCCTTGTTGCTGGCTTCCTTGCCATTGTGGGCATAGCCTCATCGCATCGTTGGCCATGAAGAGCGTTTCTAATTTACGACCATTAAATATTTGCCAAGTGCAATAAAAATATTTAAGCAAACATTTATTTTGCTCTTTGATGTTTATTTGCTCCTGTTCGATTCGATTGTTACTATTGCCTGCCCTATGTGCCCGATGTGCCATTGTGTCTTTCATAGCCTTTCCAGACAGACGATGAGACCATGATACTGATGCTGCTTTTGCTTCTGCCGAGACCATGGCAGCCAAGACGGAAAGCGATAAAATTGTAATATAGTCAGACAGATAATTTATTTTTATGTGCTAAAAACTCAATTAGAATTTAATAACAATTCCAAGAGTCCAATTGGACACTCGAACACAAACACACACACACGTATGCTATGAATAATCCAAGGAAGCGACACTATGAAAAAAGTCACTGTCATGCCAAAATCTATGGCTAACTACGCTATTGGATACATAGAGAAATTGTTTTGGAGTGATTGTCTTGGATTATGGGGATGTACGTCTATAGGCGATGGGTAAATACCCAAAAGGTATTTACCCGGTAAATTGGGTAAATACCCGGGTATTTTCCCATTTATACCCAAAAGCTGGTTATTTATAATTTTGCAGATATCTTGGATATAAAAAAAAAAAATTTTTTAAATTTTTGGTGATTTCGTATTCTTTGCATACAAACCTTTCCTTGGGATCTCATAAAATCGGATTTTAGTTATATACTAGCCGAACCGGGCCCGCTCCGCTGCGCCTCTCTCTAATATCTTTTTAGGGTGGGAACACTTCGCCCTGAATGCGGATATCGAATTCGAGCCATTGTAGCCTATGAAGCTGTGCGCGTTCAAATCCTGGCGAGAACATCACACAAAGCGATGTTTATACCCTCGTAATGTTGGCTACATTTGGGAAGTACGACGTTTGGACTCGACTAAAAAACAAGTAAAAAGGCGCTAAGTTCGGCCGGGCCGAATTATAGATACCCACCACCTCGGGTATATATGTAAACCACCTTTCGTCATAGTCCGGTGAAAAATGCATAATTTATGCCCCCATAGCAGCTTTATCAAAATATGGTCCAGTTTGCTCCAAATTCGACACGGATATTAAGAGGTCTAATAAGCACAAGTCATTGTTCAATGTTGTAGTACAAAATATTGGTCTTTTTGGGAGCCATATCCAAATATAGACCGATCTGAATCATATACGACAAGGATGTCGAAAAGCCTAACAAAAGTCATTATGTCAAATTACAGCGAAATCGGAACGAAATGTGCTTTTTATGGAGCCAAGACTTAAAATCGAGAGATCGGTCTATATGGCAGCTATATACAAATCTGAAGCGACCGATCTGAGCCAAATTGAAGAGGGATGTCTAAGGGCCTAACGCAACTCACTGTCCCAAATCTTGGCAAATGCGGACAATAAATGCGCCTTTTATGGGCCCAACACCTCAAAACGAGAGATCGGTCTGTATGGCAGCTATATTGAAATCCGAACCGATCTGAGCCAAATTAAAGTAGGATGTTGAAGGGCCTAATATAACTCACTGTCCCAAATTTCTGCAAAATCGGATAATAAATGCGCCTTTTATGGGCCCAACACCTTAAATCGAGAAATCGGTCTATATCGCAGCTATATCCAAATCCAAACCGATCTGAGCCAAATTGAAGAGGGATGTCTAAGGGCCTAACGCAACTCACTATCCCAAATCTTGGCAAATGCGGACAATAAATGCGCCTTTTATTGGCCCAAAGACATTAAATCGAAAGATCGGTCTTTATGGCAGCTATATCCAAATCTGGACCGATCTGAGCCAAATTGAAGAGGGATATCTAAGAGCCTAACGCAACTCACTATCCCAAATCTTGGCAAATGCGGACAATAAATGCGCCTTTTATTGGCCCAAAGACTTTAAATCGAGAGATCGGTCTATATGGCAGCTATATCCAAATCTCGACCGATCTGAGCTAAATTGACGAAGGATGTTGAAGGGCCTAGTATAACTCACTGTCCCAAATTTCAGCAAAATCGGACAATAAATGCGCCTTTTATGGGCCTAACACCTTAAATCGAGAAATCGGTCTATATGGCAGCTATATCCAAATCCAAACCGATCTGAGCCAAATTGAAGAGGGATGTCTAAGGGCCTAATGCAACTCATTGTCCCCAATTTTGCCAAATTCGGACAATAAATGCGCTTTTTATTGGCCTAAGGCCTTAAATCGAGAGATGGGTCTATATGGCAGCTATATCCAAATCTTCACCGATCTGGGCCAAATTGATGAAGGATATCGAAGGACCTAACACATCTCACTGTCCCAAATTTCAGCGAAATCGGATAATATATGAGGCTTTTATAGGCCTAAGACCCTAAATCGACGGATCGGTCTATATGGGGGCTATATCAAGATATAGTCCGATTTAGCCCATCTTCGAACTTAACCTGCTTATGGACAAAAAAAGAATATGTGCAAAATTTCAGTTCAATATCTCTATTTTTAAAGACTGTAGCGTGATTTCAACAGACAGACGGACAGACGGACGGACATGTCTAGATCGTCTTAGATTTTTACGCTGATCAAGAATATATATACTTTATAGGGTCGGAAATGGATATTTCGATGTGTTGCAAACGGAATGACAAAATGAATATATCCCCATCCTTCGGTGGTGGGTATAAAAATTATATAGCCTATGTTTCCTTCCAGACAAACTTACACTATCTGGGAAAATTTTGAGAAAATCGGTTCAGCCAAGTATCATATAGTCATAATGGGTATAATGGCGTTTTTGAGGGGTGGCGTGGCCCCCTATACTTCAATCTGATTTTGTATGCCTGATTTGAAATCTACTCCCGAATACCTTACATTTGAGCCCCATATTGAAATGAACGTCCAATATGTCTGTTTGGGGGAGTTTTGGGTTTGGGTGGTCCGATGGGTACTTAGACTCAAATTTTAATAACATATTCTTATTCTACTCTCCAATACCTTTCATTTGAGGCCCATATTGACATGAACGTCATGAACGTCCAATATGTCTGTTTGGGGTAATTTCAGGGTTGGGGCGTCCCGATGGGTACTTAGACTCAAATTTTAATACCATATTCGCATTCTACTCTCCAATACCTTTTATTTGATACCTATATTGTCCCGATCGGTCCACTTTAGATTTTGGCACAAGGGGGAGGGTCCGTCCCCCTTCCGATACCGACAACTAATATAGCCTATGTTTCCTTCCAGACCAACTTACACAATATGGGAAAATTTCGAGAAAATTGGTTCTGCCATTTTTATACCCTCCACCATAAGATGGGGGGTATACTAATTTCGTCATTCTGTTTGTAACTACTCGAAATATTCGTCTGAGACCCCATAAAGTATATATATTCTTGATCGTCGTGACATTTTATGTCGATCTAGCCATGTCCGTCCGTCTGTCCGTCCGTCCGTCTGTCTGTCGAAAGCACGCTAACTTCCGAAGGAGTAAAGCTAGCCGTTTGAAATTTTGCACAAATACTTCTTATTAGTGTAGGTCGGTCGGTATTGTAAATGGGCCATATCGGTCCATGTTTTGATATAGCTGCCATATAAACCGATCTTGGGTCTTGACTTCTTGAGCCCCTAGAGGGCGCAATTATTATCCGATTTGACTGAAATTTTGCATATAGTGTTTTTATATCACTTCCAACGACTGTGAGTAGTATGGTTCAAATCGGTACATAACCTGATATAGCTGCCATATAAACCGATCTTGGGTCTTGACTTCTTGAGCCTCTAGAGTGCGCAATTCTTATCCGATTGAAATGAAATTTTGCACGACGTGTTTTGTTATGATACCCAACAACTGTGCCAAGTATGGTTCAAATCGGCCCATAACCTGATATAGCTGCCATATAAACCGATCTTGGGTCTTGATTTCTTGAGCCTCTAGAGGGCGCAATTCTTATCCGAATGGAATGGAATTTCGCACGACGTGTTTTGTTATGATACCCAACAACTGTGCCAAGTATGGTTCAAATTGGTCCATAACCTGATATAGCTGCCATATAAACCGATCTGGAATCTTGACTTCTTGAGCCTCCAAAGGGCACAATTTTTACCCGATTTGGCTGAAATTTTGTACAACGGCTTCTCCTGTGACCTTCAACATATGTGTCGAATATTATCTGAATCGGTTTATAGCCTAATACAGCTTCCATATAAACCGATCTCTTCTTCAGTCCCTAAAGGGGGCAATTCTTACTAGATTTGGCTGAAATTTTAGACAAAGGCCTCCAATATACAACTCAATTATGGTTCGAAATGAACCATAACTCGATGTGGTTCCAACAACATAGTGATTCTTTTCTTTTATCCTTTTATTTGCCTAAAAAGAGATACCAGGAAAAGAGCTCGATAAATGCGATCCATGGTGGTGGAGGGTATATAAGATTCGGCCCAGCCGAACTTTGCACGCTTTTACTTGTTTTATAGTAATCACATCCCATTTACAATCATTTCACATTAAATTCGTACAACTCATGTTGTTTATGTCGTTGTTTTTTTTTTTTTGTTCCACATCAGATCACAGCTAAATAATTAAACATACACCTGGAAACTGCTGTTGTCAGCAATTAAAAACTGTTTCACATTGTGCTCTAGAATTTCAAATGAAACATTGTTTCAGTTGCAGCTTTGATGTGTTGAGATTGTCAATGTTTGTCGTTTGATTTCAATTATTTTTTTTTTTTATTTTTTGGTTTGAAAATCGATGCTAAGCAATTATCGATGCATTCCAGCATTCAGTGAAATGGACTCGAGCATTTAATAAAGTTACAACCGTTGTCATCACACATCTGATGTGAATATGATGTTCAAAAACACTCGCTTCGCATGTCGAACGAATCAATCATATTTAAATGAATTAATTAAATAAAAGCTATCTGTGATATACAATAACGAGATTGTCGATGTTTCCTTGGTTTTTCGCAATCAAGGCACAAAACGATATGAGGACCAACAAATCGATTTTGAGTTCAATTATTTGATTGTTTGATTGTTAGATGATAGAACAAATCAAGTTGAAACCACTAAATGTAAAGTAAAACATTAGCTTATCAAAAATATCCTTTGGACCATGTTGAAATCAAAATGGGCCAAGTTTGGCCAGGCTGAATATTGAGTTCCAGCATCAACACAAAAAATGGCTTTTAACAAAATTTATTAGAAAATTTTTGCTATACGCTTCCTTTTAATAACAGGTAAAAGGGCATAAAGTTCGGCCGGGCCGAACTTTGGATACCCACCACCTCGGGTATATATGTAAATACCATTTCGTCAAAATCCGGTCAAAATTGGATAACTTAAGCACCCAAATTCGGCACAGACATTGAGTGGTCTAATATATTGTATATGTCACTATTTTATTTTGTAGAACAAAACAAATAAAAGCGTGCTAAGTTCGGCCAGGCCGAATCTTATATACCCTCCACCATGGATCGCATTTGTCGAGCTCTTTCCACAGTATCTCCTTTAAGGCAAACAAAGGATAAAAGAATATTGAATATTGGAGACCATACTGGGAGTCATTGTGTAAAATTTCAGCCAAATCTTGTAAGAATTGCGCACTTAAGGGGCTGAAGAAGTAAAATAGGGTGATCGGTTTATAGGGGAGCTGTATTGGGCAAAAAACCGATTCCGAATATGATATTCGACACGTATGTTACAGGTCATGGGAGAAGCGGTTGTACAAAATTTCAGCCAAATCAGATAATTCTTGCGCTTTTTAGAGGCTCAAGAAGTCAAGATCCCATATCGGTGTATATGGCAGCTATATCAGGTTATGGACCGATTTGAACTATTCTTAGCACAGTTGTTGAATGTCACAACGAAACACCTCATGCAAAATTTCAGCTAAATCGGATAAAAATTGCGCCCTCTAGTGGCTCAAGAAGTCAAGACCCCACATGGGTTTATATGACAGCTATATCAGGTTAAGGACCGATTTCAACCATACTCAGCACAATTGTTGGATATAATAACGAAACACGTCGTGCAAAATTTCATTCCAATCGGATAAGAATTGCGCACTCTAGAGGCTCAGGAAGTCAAGACCCAAGATCGGTTTATATGGCAGCTATATCAGGTTATGGACCGATTTGAACAATACTTAGCACAGTTGTTGGATATCATAACAAAACACGTCGTGCAAAATTTCACTCCAATTGGATAAGAATTGCGCACTCTAGAGGCTCAAGAAGTCAAGACCCAAGATCGGTTTAAATGGCAGCTTTATCAAAACATGAACCGATATGGCCCATTTGCAATACCAACCGACCAACACTACTAAGAAGTATTCGTGCAAAATTTCAAGCGGCTAGCTTTACACCTTCGAAAGTTAGCGTGCTTTCGACAGACAGACGGACGGACGGACATGACAAGTTCGACTTAAAATGTCATAACGATCAAGAATATATGGGGTTTTAGAAGAATATTTCGAGGAGTTACAAACAAAATGACGAAATTAGTATACCCCCCATCCTATGGTGGAGGGTATAAAAATAAATTTGTGTTTGTTTGTAGATTTGTTTGTTTGTATGTTTGTGTGTTCCTTATAGACTCAAAAACGGCTGTAACGATTTTCGTGAAATTTTCACAGATGGTGCATAATGATCCCGTTGTGAAAATTGGGTACAACATTTTTTGATATCTGAAGGGGGAGCGGACCCTCCCCCTTAATCTAATTTTCAGAAACGCCAGATCTCGTAGATGGGTGGTGCGATTTAAGCGAAATTTTGTGTGCTCTCATATAGAACCCTAAAAATAAAAATTTGGTATCCAAATTTCGGATGGGGTACCTAGGGGGGTGGGGGCGCCCCATCCCAAAACCTACCAAATATATATTTAAACCAATCACGACAATATGGGACTCAAATGAAAGGTATTTAGGATAAGAAAACGTATCTGATATCCAATTGTCGGACCAAGTGCTAGGGGGACCACCCCAAGTCCCAAAACACCCCTTAATCGGACATATTTACCGTCAATGGCAATATGGGACTCAAATGAAAGGTATTTGCGAGTAGAATACGAATCTGATATCCAAATGTGGGACCACGTTTCTGGGGGTACACCCCTTTCCAAAACACCCCACAAACAGGACTTATTTACTGGCCATACGAATATGGGGCTTAAATAAAAGGTATTTGAATACAGAATACGAATCTGATATCCAAATATGGGACCAAGTGTTTGGGGGGGGGCCGCCTCTTCCCAAAAACATCCCCCAAAGGGGACAAATTTACGACCATAGTCATATGGGGCTCAAATGAAAGGTCTTGGGGAGTAAAGCACGAATTTGATATCAATATTCGGGAAAAGTGTCTATGGGGCCATCCCACCCCCACAACACCACCCAACCCCCAAAACACCCCTAAATCGGACATATTTACTGACCATGGCAATATGGGACTCAAATGAAAGGATTTTGCGAGTAGAATGCGAATCTGATATCCAAATGTGGGACCACGTTTCTGGGGGGGTGGACCCCTTCCCCAAAACACCCCCCCAACAAGACTTATTTACTGACCATGGTAATATGGGACTTAAATATAAGGTATTTAAGTGTAGAATTAGAATCTGATTTCGGAATATCGGACCAAGTGTTTGGAGGGCCGCCCCTACCTAAAAACATCCCCCAAAGGGGACAAATTTACGACTATAGCCATATGGGGCTCAAATGCAAGGTCTTGGGGAGTAAAGCACGAATTTGATATCAATATTTTGGGAAAAGTGTCTATGGGTTGCTGACTTTTGAAATATGAGGCTCAAATAAGAGGGTTTTTAAAGTTGAACACGAATCCGATATATTTGTAAGGCCAACTTACTCAGTGGCCGCCCATCCCCCAAAACACCCCCCTAGCCTATCATGTTTGCCGACTGTGGATATATGGGGCTCAAATTAAAGGTATGTGTGAGTAGACCACGTATCTGATATCAACATTAGGGATGAACTGTCTAGGGGACGTTCCACCATCATAACAACCCCCAAGTAGAAGGTATTTGCTCACCAAGACAATTTGGGTCTTAAAGAGAGTGGAACTAAATATTCATAGTTTTTAGGGCCAATACCCCAAACCGGACATATTTGCTGACTTTTGCAATAAGGAGTTTAAATGAGATTAGAAAACGAATTTGATATCCAATTTTGAGGACAATGGCAATATGGGGTTCAAATAAATGATAAATGAGAATAGAGCACGTTGCTGATATATTTTCAGGGCTTAGAATTTGGGGGACCACCCCACTCCCCAAAACACCCCTAAATCGGACATATTTACCGACCATGACAATGTGGGGCTTAAATGAAAGGTATTGGGGGGTAGAGCAAGAATTGATACCCATTTTCGGGACCAATTTTCTGGGGGTCTACTCCTTTCCCAAAATACCCCACAAACAGCAGTTTTTTAGTGACCATCGCAATATGGGGTTCATGTAAAGTTATTTGGGAGAAGAATACGAATTTGATATCCAAATGTAGGGTCATGTATTGAGGGCATTACCCCTTTCCCAAAACACCTCCAAAGGAAAAAAATTTTCGACCATGCCAATATGTGGCTCAAATGAAAGGTATTTGAGATTAGAAAACGAATTTGATAACCTTTTCTGGGGTCATGTGTTTGGGGGACGCCTTAACCTATAAACCCCTCTTAAGCCAATGGCAATATGGGGTTGAAATAATTGGTATTTGAGAGAAGAGCACGATGCTGATATTTTTTCAGGGTCAAGTATCTGGGGGACCACCTCTCCCCCGAAAACACCACTAAATCAGACATCATGAGAATATCGGGCTGAAGTGAAGTATTTTAAGAATGGAGTACACCTTACATCCAAACATAAATTCGTAGACCAACAAAGATCCTCTGGGATTCGGATAAAGGCACTTATATTGTTAAACTGTTAGTCAAGTTGGCATGGTATTTCACTAAAAGATCTCTAATTGTCGAAAATAAATATTCCAAGGAAACTTTTGTTCCATATAAATTAAAAGAAGGCGCAGCGGAGCTAGCTAGTATGTGTATAAAATTGCACGAAAGTACATGATATTGCCCTAGATAGCTGACAATTCTTCATTTTGTCTAAGAATAGGTATTGCTGATGGTGGAATGGAGGTTTAGGGTGGCAATATATTCCGATATAGCCAGATAGCTTGTGGAGGCCATCTATTCTACTTTCTACCAACACACATATCAAAATGCAAAACAAAAAAAAATCTATTCCCTCCACCTCAAGATGTTTATTTTGGCTTCAGCACAGCAAAGCATTTGAATTGCAGATATGATACAGCTTCACTTGCCAGTTTAAACAAAGAGCCACATGAAATATGGCCAATTATCATATGTGAATAGATCCACAAACAAGAAAGAAAAAAATTAAAACGAGTATTTAATAAAAATTTTAAAGATTTCATTTCCGCATAGTATTTGCTTAACATGATAGATATTTGAGATAAAGAGTAAATAGACACAAACTCTTCGATATATCATAACTAAAGCAAACATCGTTCGTTAGTATTAGCCATGCATACACAATATGTGTGACTCAATGCAGTCCTTAACGTAGCTTTTCGAAGGATATGAAATTCAAATATAGAGATACTACTTATTTACTTTTTAGCATCATGTTGTTTATACTTTTTCAAGGAAACTAATAACAAGTAAAAGCATGCTAAGTTCGGCCGGACCGAATCTTATATACCCTCCACCATTGATCGAATGGTATCTCTTTTTAGGCA
This sequence comes from Stomoxys calcitrans, assembly GCF_963082655.1. Taxonomy (NCBI): domain Eukaryota; kingdom Metazoa; phylum Arthropoda; class Insecta; order Diptera; family Muscidae; genus Stomoxys; species Stomoxys calcitrans. The sequence goes on along the minus strand of NC_081552.1, from coordinate 256,400,942 downwards.
AATCAAAGGATAAATGAAAAGAATTGCTTTGCAAATTTAATTGAATGTTGGAGACCATAGTAGCAGGCTTTGTGTAAAATGTTAGCCAAATCGCATAAGGGTCTAAAAAGGTAAAATATGGAGGTCGGTTGGAGGCCACCGTAGCGCAGAGGTTACCATGTCCGCCTATGACGCTGAACGCCCGGCTTTGAATTCAGGCGAGATCATCCGAAAAATTTGTTTTTAGTGGTGATTTTCTCTTCCTAATGCTGGCAACACTTGCGAGGTACTATGCCATGTAAAACTCGTCTCCAAAGAGGTGCCGCACTGCGGCACGCCGTTCGCACTCGGCTATAAAAAGGAGACCCTTTATCACTGAGCTTAAACTTGAATCGGACTGCACTCATTGATATGTGAGAAGTTTGCCACTGTTTTTTAGTGGAATGTTCAAAGCAAACATAAAACAAGTAAAAGCGTGCTAAGTTCGGCCGGGTCGAATCTTATATACCCTCCACCATGGATCGCATTTGTCGAGTTCTTTTCCTGGCATCTGTTCTAAGGCAAAAAAAGGATTAAAGAAAAGATTTGCGGTGCTATTAGAACGATATCAAGATATGGACCGATTCGGACCACAATTAAATTGTATGTTGGAGACCTGTGTAAAATGTCAGCCAATTCGTATAAGAATTGCGCCCTTTGGGGGTTCAAGAAGTAAAATAGAGAGATCGATTTATATGGGAGCTGTATCAGACTATAGACCGATTCAGCCTATAATAAACACGTATGTTGATGGTCATGAGAGGATCCGTGGTACAAAATTTCAGGCAAATCGCATAAAAAGATTTGCCCAGATTGGTTTATATGTCAGTTATATCAGGTTATGAACCGATTTGAACTTTAATTGACACAATTGTTGAAAGTAAGAATAAAATACGTCTTGCAAAATTTCAGAGAAATCGGATAGGAATTGCGCCCTCTAGTGGTTAGATTCAAAATCAGGGTTATATGCCAGCTATATCAGGTTATGAACCGATTTCAACCATTCTTGACACAGTTATTGGATATCATAACAAAATACTTGGTGCAAAAATTTATTCAAATCGGATAGGAATTACACCCTCTAGAAGTTCAAGTAGTCAAGACCCAAGATTGGTTTATATGACAGCTATATCAGATTATGGACCGATTTGAACCATACTCGGCACAGTTGTTGGATATCATAACAAAACACGTCGTGCAAAATTTCATTCTAATCGGATAAGAATTGCGCCCTCTAGATGCTCAAAAAGTCAAGACCCAAAATCGGTTTATATGGCAGCTATATCAGGTTATAAACTGATTGGAACCATACTTGGCACAGTTGTTGGATATCATAACAAAACACGTCTTGCAAAATTTCTTTTCAATCGGATAAGAATTGCGCCTTCTAGAGGCTCAAGAAGTCAAGACCCCAGATCGGTTTATACGGCAGCTATATCAGGTTATAAACTGATTGGAACCATACTTGGGACAGTTGTTGGATATCTTAGCAAAACACGTCGTGCAAAATTTCATTCCAATCGGATAAGAATTGCGCCTTCTAGAGGCTCAAGAAGTCAAGACCCCAGATCGGTTTATACGGCAGCTATATCAAAACATGGACGGATATGGCCCATTTACAATCCCAACCGACCTACACTATTTTTATACTCACCACCGAAGGATGGGGGTATCTGTACGTCTGTCCGTTGAAATCACGCTACAGTCTTAAAAAATTGAGATATTGAGCTGAAATTTTACACAGGTTCTTGTTTTGTCCTAAGCAGGTTAAGTTCGAAGATGGGCTATATCGGACTATATCTTGATATAGCCCCCACACAGACCGATCCGCCGATTTAGGGTCTTAGGCCCATAAAATCCACATTTATTATCCGATTTTACTGAAATTTAGGACAGTGTGTTGTGTTAGGCCCTTTGACATACTTTGTCAATTTGGCCCAGATCGGTTTAGATTTGGATATAGCTGCCATATAGACCGATTTCTCGATTAAAGGTTTTGGGACCATAAAGTGAGCATTTATTGTCCGATGTCGCCGAAATTTGGGACAGTGAGTTGTGTTACGCCCTTCAACATCCTTATTTAATTTGGCCCAGATCGGTCCAGTTTTGGATATAGCTGCCATATAGACCGATCCTCCGATTTATGGTCTTAAGCCCATAAAAGACACATTTACTATCAGATTTTGATGAAATTTGGTACAGTGCGTTGTGTTAGGCCCTTCGACATTTTTCTTCAATTTAACCCTGATCGGATCAGTTTTGGATATAGCTGCCATATAGACCGATTTCTCGATTTAAGGTTTTGGGGCCATAAAGGCCACATTTATTATCCGATTTTGCTGAAATGTAGGACAGTAGATTTTCTTAGGCCCTTCGATATCTTTCTTCAATTTGGCCCAGATCGGTTCAGATTTGGTTATAGCTGCTATAGAGACCGATCCTCTGATTTAAGGTTTTGAGCCCATAAAAGGCGCACTTATTGTCCGATGTCGTCGACATTTGGCACAGTGGGTTGTGTTATGCCCTTCGATATCCTTAAACAATTTGGCCCAGATCGGTCCAGTTTTGGATATAGCTGCCATATAGACCGATCCTCCGATAAATGGTCTTAAGCCCATAAAAGCCACATTTACTATCCAATGTTGACGAAATTTGGGGGCAGTGAGTTGTGTTAGGCCCTTCTACATCTTTCTTCAATTTGGCCCTGATCGGATCAGTTTTGGATATAGCTGCCATATAGACCGATTTCTCGATTTAAGCTTTTGGGGCCATAAAATGCGCATTTATTGTCCGATGTCGCCGAAATTTGGGACAGTGAGTTGTGTTATGCCCTTCAACATCCTTATTTAATGTGGCACAGATCGGTCCAGTTTTGGATATAGCTGCCATATAGACCGATCCTCCGATTTATGGTCTTAAGCCCATAAAAGACACATTTACTATCCGATTTTGATGAAATTTGGTACAGTGAGTTGTGTTAGGCCCTTCGACATCTTTCGTCAATTTGGCCCAGATCGGTTCAGATTTGGATATAGCTGCCATATAGACCGATCCTCCGATTTAAGGTTATAAGTCCATAAAAACCACATTTATTATCCGATTTTGCTGAAATTTGGAACAGTGAGTTGTGTTATGCCCTTCGACATCTTTCTCTAATTTAACCCTGATCGGATCAGTTTTGGATATAGCTGCCATATAGACCGATTTCTTGATTTAAGTTTTTGAGCCCATAAAAGGCGCACTTATTGTCCGATGTCGCCGAAATTTGGGACAGTTAGTTAGGTTAAGCCCCTCGACATACTTCTGCAATATGGCATAGATCGGTTCAGATTTGGTTATAGCTCCCATGTAAACCGATTCCCCGATTTAGGGTTTCAGGTCCATAAAAGCCACATATATTGTCGGATTTTGCTGAAACTTGGAACAGTAAATTGTCTTAGACCCTTTGACATCCTTCTTCAATTTGAGTCAGATCGGTCGAGATTTGGATATAGCTACCATACAGACCGATCTCACGATTTAATATTTTGGGCTCATAGAAGACGCATTTATTGTCAGATTTCTCCGAAATTTAGGAGCGTGAGTTGTGCTAGGCTCCTCGACAGTTTCCCTCAACTTGACTCAAATCGGTCCACATTTAGACCGATATCTCGATATAGATCGATATCTCGATTTAAAGTCTTGGCCCTATAAAAGGTGCATTTATAATCCGATTTCACTGAAATTTGACACAGTGACTTGTGTTAGGCTTTTCGACATCCGTGTCGTATATGGTTCAGATTGTTTTATTTTTAGATATAGCCACTAAAAAACCATTATTTTGTTATACACAATTGAACAATGACTCGTACTTATTAGTATTTGGTCCAAATCGGAAAATATTTCGATATAGCTGCTATCGGGCATAAGGTATGCAATTTTCACCGGATTTTGATGAAAGTGGTTTACATATATACCCGAGGTGGTGGGTATCCAAAGTTCGGCCCGGCCGAACTTAACGCCTTTTTACTTGTTAAGTTAGATGTAACTAATTTTTGTGCTGGCTTGCGAAACAAACATAACTGCCTTTTGAGTGTTTATCATATGTGTCTATAGAGTGCCTTATGTTGGGTCCCTAGGCGGTGGGTATGAAAATAAACAAAAACCGTTGATTTGACTATCTAAGCACCTAGAATATTTATTGAGATTTTTAAGCATTTAGTTAAAATTTTGAATCACATTTTGCGCAAACTCCATTCCAGTCTTCTAATAACCATACCAAATACATGCCACTACAAATATTTATGAATAAATATTCGCTTCAATTTCCTTAGCAAAGAAATCTGAAATAAGAAGTTTCAGGAAAAAAAAGGAACAGAACTTTCAACTTCCTCCAATCAATTTTGCTTAAGCAAATGTCCTTGCGGAATAACCACTTCAAATGGCACAACAACGTTGGCTCCATGTGCAACAACAACAAAGTGTCTTTAAAACATCACACCATTAATGAAATTTATTGAAGTGAGTCCTGTGGCGATTTCTCAACCAAAATTGAGTGTCAATACAAAACGATAAACAACTGACGATTATCATCTGCATTGCCCGCAGACATTTTGTATATTTTGCTCCAAATAAAGTTTTTTTTTTTTTTTATTATAAAATTTATTTATCTATACACACTGGGGCTAGAAAAAACAATTACAATAAAAGCAACAGCAACAACAGTTGAGGCAGCAACAAAAACTTCAGTTTTCGCATAAAGTATTTTCTTGAAGAAATTGCCCAAGGCTGCGAATAGTTTTTCGCAGAGAGACTCCCATAGCATGCACATAGTGTGGGGTAAAATGCAAGACCAAAGCAAAAAAAAAAGTGAAAGATAAACAAAATATTTTCTTAACGCCTTAAGGATAAATCCAGCAAAATTTATTGAATTCATATAAAAATTTATTAAACTTTGCATGCAACACAAAAAAAAAGTTGATACACAGAGGAAGATAAACGAAAAGATAGAAAAATCTGGGGGGGGGGGGGGGGGGGCGGGGTAGCAAAATCAGAGAGGATGGTTGGCGAACTAGACATAACAGTTTTCTAAATAAACTTTTTTATTGGGTTGCCCAAAAAGTAATTGCGGATTTTTCATATAGTCGGCGTTGACAAATTTTTTTAACAGCTTGTGACTCTGTAATTGCATTCTTTCTTCTGTCAGTTATCAGCTGTTACTTTTAGCTTGCTTTAGAAAAAAAAAGTGTAAAAAAAAGTATATTCGATTAAAGTGCATTCTAAGTTTTATTAAAAATGCATTTACTTTCTTTTAAAAAATCCGCAATTACTTTTTGGGCAACCCAATTGTTTTAGATATTTCCTCTGAACTGAGGGCTATCTTGCAATCAGTTAAATTGATTATCAGAAAATGGTGATTTGATGTTTTATACAAAGTTTTTAAGCTGCACATTTGTTGAACTAGGGCAAATAGTGTTTCTTGTAGTCTATGCGCTCAAGATCAGTTATTTTGGGCTGGCATTTACCACAGCGGTAACTACCAAAACAAGCGTTGTCCAACCTATTTGTTTTTTGACAACCGTGGGTGATTTCAACATTTTTATATAAAACAAGTAAGAGCGTGCTAAGTTCGGCCTGTCGAATCTTATATACCCTCCACCATGGATGGCATTTGTCGAGTTCTATGCGCGGCATCTTTTTTAAGGCAAACAACGAATATTGAATAAGAACTGTTATGCCATAGGAGCTATATCAAGTTGTAGTCCGATTCGGACCATAAATGAATGCTGAACATTGTAGAGGTCATTGTGTAATATTTCAGTTCATTAGGATAAGAATTACGCCTTAAAGGGGCTCAAGAAGCAAAACCGAGAGAGAGCTGTTTTTTTGGGAGCTGTATCAGGCTATAGACCGCTTCAGATCATATTTGACAAGTATGTTGAAGGTCATGCGAGAAGCCGTTGCAGAAAATTTCAGCCAGATCGGATGATAACTACGCCCTCTGGAGTCTCAAGAAGTCAAGATCCCAGACCGGTTTATATGGCAGCTATATCAGGCTATGGCAATTTAAACCATATTCGACACAGTTGTTAGAAGTCATAACAAAACACTTCATGCTAAATTTCAGCCCAATCGGGTAATTATTACGCCCTCTGGAGTCTCAAGAAGTCAAGATCCCAGACCGGTTTATATGGCAGCTATATCAGGTTATTGAGCGATTTAAAGCATACTTAGCACAGTTGTTGGAAATCTTATCGAAACACGTTGTGGCAAATTTCATCCAAATGGGATGGGAATCGCGCCCTCTAGACGCTCAAGAAGTCAAGACCCCAGATCGGTTTATATGACAGCTATATCAGGTTATAGACCGATTTGAATCATACTTTGCACAGTTGTTAGATATCATAACAGAACACGTCGTGCAAAATTTCATTCCAATCGGATAAAAAGTGCGCCCTCTAGAGGCTCAAGAAGTCAAGACCCAAGATCGGTTTATATGGCAGCTATATCAGGTTATGGACCGATTTAAATCATACTTTGCACAGTTGTTAGATATCATAACAAAACACGTCGTGCAAAATTTCATTCCAATCGGATAAAAATTGCGCCCCCTAGAGGCTCAAGAAATCTAGACCCAAGATCGGTTTATATGGCAGCTATATCAGGTTATAAACCGATTTGAACCATACTTAGCGCAGTTGTTGGATATCGTAACAAAACACGTCGTGCAAAATTTCATTCCAATCGGACAAGAATTGCGCACTCTAGAGGCTCAAGAAATCAAGACCCAAGATCGGTTTATGTGGCAGCTATATCAAAACATGGACCGATATGGCCCATTTACAATACCAACCGACCTGCACTAATAAGAAGTATTTGTGCAAAATTTCAAGCGGCTAACTTTACTCCTTCGGAAGTTAGCGTGCTTTCGACAGACAGACGGACGGACGGACGGACGGACAGACGGACGGCTAGATCGGCATAAAATTTCACGACGATCAAGAATATATATACTTTATGGGGTCTCAGACGAATATTTCGAGTAGTTACAATCAGAATGACGAAATTAGTATACCCCCCATCTTATGGTGGAGGGTATAAAAATCAATTTGTGTTTGTTTTTTTGTTGTTTTTACTGATGGTGCATATTGATCCCGTGGTGAAAATAGGGTACTACATTTTTTGATATCTGAAGGCCCCCCTTCAGATATCAAAAAATTTTCAGAAACGCCAGATCTCGAAGATGGATGGTGCGATTTAAGCGAAATTTTGTGTGCTCGCGTATGGTACCCTAAAAATAAAAATTTGGTATCCAAATTTCGGATGGGGTACCTAGGGGGGCCGCCCCACTCTAAAACCTACCAAACATACATTTAGACCAATCACAACAATATGGGACTCAAATTAAAGGTATTAAGGAAAAGAAAACGTATCTGATATCCAATTGTCGGACCAATTGCTAGGGGGACCACTCCAAGCCCCAAAACACCCCTAAATCGGACATATTTACCAACCATGGCAATATGGGACTCAAATGAAAGGTATTTGCGAGTAGAATACGAATCTAATATCCAAATGTGGGACCGAGTTTCTGGGGGTCCACCCCTTCCCCAAAAAACACCCCCCAAACTGGACTAATTTACCGACCATGGGAATATGGGGCTTAAATAAAAGGTATTTGAGTGTAGACTTATAATATGATATCCAAATATGGGACCAAGTGTTTGGGGGGGGGGGGGGGGCGCCTCTTCCCAAAAACATCCCCCAAAGGGGACAAATTTACGACCATGGCCATATGGGGCTCAAATGAAAGGTCTTGGGGAGTAAAGCACGAATTTGATATCAATATTCGGGAAAAGTGTCTATGGGGCCAGCCCACCCCCACAACACCACCCAAATAGTAAGTATTTTCTGACTATTGCAATATGAGGCTTAAATAAGAGGGTTTTTAGAGAGGAACACGAATCCGATATCTATTTTCAAGGCCAACTCACTGAGTGGCCGCCCATCCCCCAAAACATCCCCCAAGCCGATCATGTTTGCCGACTATGGAAATATGGGGCTCAAATTAAAGGTATTTGGGAGTAGACCACGTATCTGATATCAACATTAGGGATCAACTGTCTAGGGGACGTCCCACCATCATAACAACCCCCAAATGGGACGTATTTGCTCACCAAGACAATTTGGGTCTTAAAGACAGTGGAACTATATATTCATAGTTTTTAGGGTCAATACCCCAAACCGGATATATTTGCTGACTTTTGCAATAAGGAGTTTAAATGAGATTAGAAAACTAATTTGATATCCAATTTTGAGGGCAATGACAATATGGGATTCAAATAAATATGAGAATAGAGCACGTTGCTGATATTTTTCCAGGGCTTAGAATTTGGGGGACCACTCCAATCCCCAAAACACCCCTAAATCGGACATAATTACCGACCATTTCAATGTGGGGCTTAAATGAATGGTAATGGGGGGTAGAGCTAAAATTGATGCCCATTTTCGGGTCCAATTTTCTGGGGGTCTACCCCTTTCCCAAAATACCGCACAAACAGCAACTTTTTAGTTACCATCGCAATATGGGGCTCAAATCAAAGTATTTGGGAGTAGAATACAAATTTAATATCCAAATGTAAGACCATGTATTTTAGGCATCACGATCCATGGTGAAGGGTATATAAGATTCGGCCCAGCCGAACTTAGTACGCTTGCACTTGTCTATGACTTCTATTAGCCATGACAAATACAGTTCATAACTTGAAGTATCTCCCATACATTTGAAAAAGTCACTCAATGGGCTTGTCCCATGCTATCCATGTTGGAGGGTATATAAGATTGCCGAAATTAGCGTTATTTTATTGGTTTCTTATGTTTTTGTTCAATGCTGATTTCCAAAATCTCAAAATTGCGTCTGACCTTCTTTGAGAATCTGTGGTGTGCCTTTAATATCGGGCTTTGGTTTAATATGCATATGAAAGAGCAAAGCATCGATTTTTGCTATTTAGCATTTTCAAAATTATTTGGTTTCTGCTTTGATAGAGACATCGCCAGATAATTCCATTGAGAATTTACCCATCCGTGGTGGGTGGCCATACTCATATGAATGAAAGAATGAAGCGCCAAGGATGCGAAAGGGGATGCCTCGTTGTGTTGCTTAGCTAATTTTGGGCACTTGGCTATTCTCACATGAGCTGCACAGCACATGCCAAACACTTGGTCCAACATTTGGAAATAATGTAACGATTTCTTTATGGCATAACTAGTTAGTCGGTCTAATTAATATTCCACGCACATGTTGCCCGCCAAAGGTTTCCGCCCATCGCCTTCGCATGGATAGGGTTAGGGTTGGCTGCTGGGACGGTTCGTTGCAGATTGGTTTCGTTTACCTCATTAATATGTAACATGGGATATTTTGTTGGCAATGCTTTGTTACACATTGGCAATTTTTGTTATGTTCATCCAAATTAGTATGAAGTGCGTTTCTTAAATTTAGCATTCTAATAAATTTTTAATAAGTCTATATTTTTTTTCGGTTGAATCTGCTATTGGTTATTTGTGAAAAATTTATAGATGGGTTATTCGAGGGAAATGGAAATGCTGGCTTTAAACTGTAAGGTTAGGAAAATGAAATGAAAATTTAAAGGAAATCGTACCTCAAGTACGAGGGCGGTCCCAAAATCTATCCGTTCTGACATATAGATGGCGGTAGTAATGTGAAATTATATTTGTGAACAATGGTAGTTTTGTAAAACATATGTAAAACCAGTAGAGAAAGGCAAAAGACGGTGCCGACCTTATAATACCCTACACCTACCCTATAGCAACAAAGTGGGAGCTATGGCTAATTCTGAAACAATTTTGATTGACAAAATTTGTCGAACATATATATGGGAGCTGATCTAATTCTAAACTCTCAAAAATCAAAGACGATCTAGCCATGTCCGTCCATCTGTCTGTTGAAATCGCGCTATAGTCTTTAAAAATAGAGATATTTAGCTGAAATTTTGCACAGATTCTTTACTTTGTCTATAAGCAGGTTAAGTTTGAGGACTATATTGGGCTATATCTTCATATAGCCCCCATATAGACCGATCTCTCGATACAAGGTCTTTCGCCCATAAAAGGCATATTTATTATCCGATTTTGCCAAATTTTGGGACAGTGAGTTGGGTTAGGCCCTTAGACATCTTTCCTCAGTTTGGCCCATATCGGTTAGGATTTGGATATAGCTGTCATATAGACCGATCCTCCGGTTTAGGGTCTGAGGCCCATAAAAGCCACATCTATTATCCGATTTTGATGAAATTTAGGACGGTGAGTTCAGTAAAGGCCCTCGACATACTTCTGCAATATAGCACAGATCGGTCCAGATTTGGATATAGCTGCCATATAGACCGATCTCTATACTTAAGGTTTTGAGCCAATAAAAAGCGCATTTATTATCCAAATTCGCCAAAATTTGGGAAAGTGAGTTGTGTTGGACCCCTCGACATTCTTCTTCAATTTGGCTTAGAACGGTCCAGATTTGGATTTAGCTGCCATATAGACCGATCCTCCGATTTAGGGTGTTAGGCCCATAAAAGCCACATTTATTAACCGATTTTGCTGAATTGGGGGACAGTGAGTTAAGTTAAGCCCCTTGACATACTTCTGTAATATGGCACAGATCGGTCCAGCATTGGATATAGCTGCCATATAGACCGATCTCTCGGTTTTAGGTTTTGGGGCCATAAACGGTGTATTAATTGTCCGATGTCGCTGAAATGTGAGACAGTGAGTTGTGTTGGGCCCTTCGACATCCTTCGTCAATTTGTTTCAGATCGATCCAGATTTGGATATAGCTGCCATATAGACCGATCCTCCGATTTAGGGTGTTAGGCCCATAAAAGCCACATTTATTAACCGATTTTGCTGAAATTTGGGACAGTGAGTTGTGTTAGTCCCTTCGGCATCATCCATCAATATGGCTTAGATCGGTTCAGATTTGGATATAGCTGCCATATAGACCGATATCTCGGTTTTAGGTTTTGGTTCCATAAACGGCGTATTTATTGTCCGATGTCGCTGAAATGTGAGACAGTGAGTTGTGTTGGGCCCTTCGACATCCTTCGTCAATTTGTTTCAAATCGATCCAGATTTGGATATAGCTGCCATATAGACCGATCCTCCGATTTAGGGTGTTAGGCCCATAAAAGCCACATTTATTAACCGATTTTGCTGCAATTTGGGACAGTGAGTTGTGTTAGTCCCTTCGGCATCATCCATCAATATGGCTTAGATCGGTTCAGATTTGGATATAGCTGCCATATAGACCGATATCTCGGTTTTAGGTTTTGGGGCCATAAACGGCGTATTTGTTGCCCGATGTCGCTGGAATTTGAGACAGTGAGTTGTGTTAGTCTCTTCGATATTCTTTGTCAATTTGGCTCAGATCGGTCCAGATTTGGATATAGCTGTCATATAGACCGATCTCTCGGTTTTAGGTTTTGGGGCTATAAACGGTGTATTTATTGTCCGATGTCGCTGAAATTTGAGACAGTGAGTTGTGTTAAGCCCTTCGACATCCTTCGTCAATTTAGCTCAGATCGGTCCAGATTTGGATATAGCTGCCATATAGACCGATCTCTAGGTTTTAGGTTTTGGGGCCATAAAAGACGCATATATTGTCCGATGTCACTGAAATTTGAGACAGTTACTTTAGTTAGGCTCTTCGACGTCCTTCTTTAATTTGGCTCAGATCGGTCCAGATTTGAATATAGCTGCCATATAGACCGATCTCTCGATTTAAGGTTTTGGGCCCATAAAAGCGGCATTTATTGTCCGATTTCACTGAATTTTGACACAGTGACTTATGTTAGGCTTTCCGACATCCGTGTCGTATATGGTTCAGATCGGTTTATTTTTAGGTATAGCTACTGTGGTTATTAATATTTGGTCCAAATCGGAACATATTTTGATATAACTGCTATGGAACATAAGGTATGAAATTTTCATCGAATTTTAATGAAAGGTGGCTTACATATATACCTGAGGTGGTGGGTATCCAAAGTTCGACCCGGCCGAACTAAATGCCTTTTTACTTGTTTTTGTTTGCCTAAAAGGACATACCGCGCAAAGAACACGACAAATGCGAACCATGGAGGAGGGTATCGAAGATTCGGCCCGGCCGAACTAAGAACGCTCTTACTTGTTAATTTTTTATTATTTTGTTTTGATTTTATCACGTTCTTCATGGCCTATTTAATTCGCTGGGCTTTATACAACCGTTGCACTTCATTGTGAATTTCCATTGATATCCTTTCGTTTGTGGCATTCAACTGAACGTTAAAACTGAGGTTTTTGTTTTGGTTTACCTGCGATATACTTGTGCTCTATGTTAAATGGCCTTCCCGGGATATTTATTTCCGATATTGTTTCTGACAATATTTGTAACGATTTCCTTGTTGTGTCTTGCGGCTTTATGGGTCATGCATACATTGTACTGACAATCACAATTTGTTGCCACTGACATGTGAACACTGAGAGAGCTCACACACACACACACACACTCAAACACACCCAAGCAGAGGAGAATATTTTCACATTCAATTGAAGTGAAAGGTTTTTGAAAAAGCTATCAGCAACAACGGTATAAAAGTCCTTGCGGAGGGGGAAAAAATAGTACACGAAATATGCCCACTCAGTCAGTTTGCAGCGTTGCGGTTGAATGTGAGAAAAATCTGCAATGATGAGTTTCAATTTATGTGTCTTCCGATCGAATTGATCCATTTGGGCAGCAGCACTGTATGGCCACACGGGGTGGCGTTAAGTGCAGTCGAGTTCTGCCCACCTGGTGGAAATAATGAAATAAATCTTACCATCGAAACAAATGCGGTGGCATGACAGCAACAAGCCGCTGACAATAACTGCCGATAAAGATGTCTTTAATAACCGCAATGCAAACTGCCAATTAAAATTTAACTGCTGCTACGAACAAAATCGCCAGAATGACCACCCACTTAGTCTCGCATACGTGGTTGATGAGCACGGATGTGGAAATCTGTCGTCTGGTCACTTTCCGCCCTGGCCGCATCCAACTGAAGTTGTGAAACGTGGAAACAGCAACATCAATATTTTAACAGGATGAAATTGGGTGGAGTGGTCATGGCAATGGCAAATATCGCCTGAAGAATTTCCATCATAGCCATTAACAAACCAAGGTCTTTTGGCAGCCATTAAGAAACAAAATTTATGCAAAATCATGTTAACTCACGAAATTTTTATTTTAAACCCAAGCAAGTGTCATTGTGTTTGAAATTTAGTCAAGGCAAAAGAATTTTGTATGGGGGTCAAACAAAAATTGACATTCGTGAGACCCTATAAAATATACATATTCTTGATCAGCGTAAAAATTTAAGACCATCTAGACATGTCCGTTCGTCTGTCTGTTGAAATCACGCTACAGTCTTAAAAAATAAAGATATTGAGCTGAAACTTTGCACAGGTTCTTCTTCTGTCCATAACCAGGTTAAGTTCGAAGATGGGCTATATCGGCCTATATCTTGATATAGCCCCCATATAGACGGATCCTCCGATTTAGGGTCTCACACCCATAAAAGCCACATTTATGATCCGAATTTGCTGAAATTTCTAACAGTGAGTTGTGTTAGGCCCTTCGACATCCTTCGTCAATTTTGCCCACATCGGTCCAGATTTGGATATAGCTGCCATATAGACCGATCCTCAGATTTAGGGTCTTAGGCCTATAAAAGACGCATTTTTTGTCCGATGTCACCGAAATTTGGGACAGTCAGTTGTGCTAAGCCCTTCGACATCCTTCGTCAATTTGGCCTAGATCGGTCCAAATTTGGATATAGCTGATCCGATCTATCGATTTAAGGTTTTGGACCCATAAAGGACGCATTTTTTGTCCGATGTCGCCGAAATTTGGTACAGTAACTTGTGTTAAGCCCTTCGACATTCCTCTTCAATTTGGCCCAAATCGGTCCAGATTTGGATTAGCTGCCATGTAGACCGATATCTTGATTTAAAGTCTTGGCCCCTCAAAAGCCGCATTGCAAATTTTGCCCATGAACATTCCACTGAGGAACATGGGCTAACTTCTCACATGTCAATGAATGCAGTCCGATTCAAGTTATTGAGCTCAAGGATTAGAAGCCTCCTTTTTATAGCCGAGTTTGAGCGGCATGCCGCAGTGCGACACTTCTTTGGCGAGTAGTTGTACATGGAGGAGAAGAGCTAGACCCATTGATAAGTGCACCGATCGACTCAGAATCACTTTCTGATTCGATTTAGCCATGTCCTGTATTTTTGTATTCAAAGTGCAGGTCGTATTTGTTGTCTTATCATCACGAAATTTTGCACATATCACTTTTTTGGCTCAAACGCTGTTGATTTTGGTAAAAATCGGTACAGATTAAGATATAGCTCCCATATATATGTATCGCCCGATTTGAACTTAAATGGCTGCAGAAGGTGCAATTTTCAACTGATCTGCACAAAATCTGGCACAGGTTGTTTTTGTTACTAATCTCAACATATCTGCAAAATTACATCAAAGTCGGTTCAGATTTAGATATAGCTCCCATATATATGTATCGCCCGATTTGCACTTAAATGGCTGTAGTAGCTACCATTTTCAACCGATCTGCACAAAATTTGGCATGGAATGTTTTGTTATCGATCTTAACATATCTGCAAATTTTCATCCAAATCGTTTCAGATTTAGATATAGCTCCCATATATATGTGTCGCCCGATTTACCCATATAAGGCTGTAATAAACACAATTTGTAACCGATCGGCACAAACTTTGGCACGGATTGTTTTGTTACTGATCTTAACATGTGTGCGGGATTTCATCAAAATCGGTTCAGAGTAGCACCCATACATATTTATCGCCAGATTTGCACTTAAATGGCCGTAGTAACAACAATTTTCAAACGATCTGTTTAATAGTCGATTCAGATTTAGATATAGCTCTCATATACATATATATCTTTATATTGACCGAATTTATAATTGTAGGTGTAGGGTATTATAAGTCGGCTCTGCCCGACTTTTGCCTTTCCTTACTGGTTTCCCATTCATTCAAAAATTCAATTTTACACCTCCTCTTCCATTTCTTTTTCCCTTTCCTTGTGTCACATGGACTAGCATGGTTTCATTAACATTGTTTACTTTCTTATGTTGATAGTGAAAACAAGTAAAAGCGTGCTAAGTTCGGCCGGGCCGAATCTTATATACCCTCCACCATGGATCGCATTTGTCGAGTTCTTTTCCCGGCATCTCTTCTTAGGCAAAACAGGATATAAGAAAAGATTTGCTCTGCTATTAGAGCGATATCAAGATATGGTCCGGTTTGGACCACAATTAAATTATATGTTGGAGACCTGTGTAAAATGTCAGCCAATTCGAATAAGAATTGCACCCTTTGTGGGCTCAAGAAGTAAAACAGAGAGAACGATTTATATGGGATCTGTATCGGGCTATAGACCGATTCAGACCATAATAAACACGTTTGTTGATGGTCATGAGAGGATCCATCGTACAAAATTTCAGGCATATCGGATAATAATTGCGACCTCTAGAGGTCAAAAAGTCAAGATCCCAGATCGGTTTATATGGCAGCTATATCAGGTTATGAACCGATTTGAACCTTATTTGACACAGTTGTTGAAAGTAAAAATTAAATACATCATGCAAAATTTCAGCCAAATCGGATAGGAATTGCGCCCTCTAGAAGCTCAAGAAATCAAATCCCCAGATCTGTTTATATGACAGCTATATCAGGTTATGAACCGATTTGAACCATACTTGGCACAGTTGTTGGATATCATAACGAAATACTTAGTGCAAAAATTCATTCAAATCGGATAAGAATTGTGCCCTCTAGAGGGTCAAGAAGTCAAGACCCAAGATCGGTTTATATGGTAGCTATATCAGGTTATGAACCGATTTGAACCATACTTGGCACAGTTGTTGGGTATCATAACAAAACACGTCGTGCGAAATTCCATTCCAATCGGATAAGAATTGCGCCCTCTAGAGGGTCAAGAAGTCAAGACCCAAGATCGGTTTATATGGTAGCTATATCAGGTTATGGACCGATTTAAACCATACTTGGCACAGTTGTTGGGTATCATAACAAAACAAGTCGTGCAAAATTTCATTCTGATCGGATAAGAATTGCGCACGCTAGAGGCTCAAGAAGTCAAGACCCAAGATCGGTTTATATGGCAGCTATATCAGGTTATGGACCGATTTGAACCATACTTGGCACAGTTGTTGGATATCATGGCAAAACACGTCATGCAAAATTTCTTTCCAATCGGATAAGAATTGCGCACTCTACAGGCTCAAGAAGTCAAGACCCAAGATCGGTTTATATGGCAGCTATATCAAAACATGGACCGATATAGCCCATTTACAATACCAACCGACCTACACTAATAAGAAGTATTTGTGCAAAATTTCAAGCGGCTAGCTTTACTCCTTCGGAAGTTAGCGTGCTTTCGACAGACAGACGGACGGACGGACGGACGGACGGACGGACGGACGGACGGACGGACGGACGGACGGACGGACGGACGGACGGACGGACGGACGGACGGACGGACGGACAGACGGACGGACATGGCTAGATCGACATAAAATGTCACGACGATCAAGAATATATATACTTTATGGGGTCTCAGACGAATATTTCGAGTAGTTACAAACAGAATGACGAAATTAGTATACCCCCCATCTTATGGTGGAGGGTATAAAAAGTGAGTCTTCAAACTGTTCTAAGAATCCTTGAATTTATACCGAAAAAAAAAACCTTTCCTCAATATAGCAAGAATATGAAAGGCTTTTCGATGTACAAATTTTCCGTTTCTTTGTTGCTTTGACTTTTATGGCTGAAAGCCTTCCTCCGTACTCAAGTTGATTGGCATGGTCGTAATATTCTTCCTCTCCTTGCTGACATTTAACCTCTAAACAATGTCCAATGAAGCTAGCACCAATTTTTTTTGGGATGCGTTTGAGATGATGATGGTGTTCTTGTTGGCGACATTGTTTTATGGCGAGTGGAATCAAGTGGAAATTCAGCAGTGTTTTGACTTTCAGTTGTTACTTTGAGAACAACATTTTTAAAGATGCAATTTAGTTGGTGCCAGAATTCAAATTTAAAGTTGTGGGCGTCTAGTGTGTCTAGCTTATGAGATTGTTATGCATAATGACATTAATCTTGCAGGGGTTGACAGAGTGAGTTGCCATTTTTCATTTTATAACAAACGCCTTTCTAATCAATTTTCGATGACATTCTGAAGTTTTTGGTGGAGTCACAAATTAAGGCCCATTTCCCTCGAGGACGCATAGTTTAGGAGATACAACCATTTTAAGTTTTGCAAGTGAAATTTCGATTTTTAATCGATTTTCAATGAAATTTTGAAATTTTTGGTGGAGTCACGAATTAAGGCCCATTTCCCTCCAGGACGCATAGTTTAGGAGATACAGCCATTTTAAGTTTTCCAAGTGAAATTTCGATTTTTAATGGATTTTCAAGGTATATTTGAAATTTTTGGTGGAATCATGAATTAAGGCCCATTTCCCTCTAGGACGCATAGTTTAGGAGATACAGCCATTTTATGTTTCCCAAGTGAAATTTCGATTTTTAATGGATTTTCAATGAAATTCTGAAAATTTTGGTGGAGTCACGCATTAAGGCCCATTTCCCTCTAGGCCGCATAGTTTAGGAGATACAGCCATTTTAAGTTTTCGA
Organism: Stomoxys calcitrans; assembly: GCF_963082655.1. Taxonomy (NCBI): domain Eukaryota; kingdom Metazoa; phylum Arthropoda; class Insecta; order Diptera; family Muscidae; genus Stomoxys; species Stomoxys calcitrans. Next base: position 256,383,173 of record NC_081552.1, on the reverse strand, counting down.
AGTCAAATTTCGATTTTTAATGGATTTTCAATGAAATTCTGAAATTGTTGGTGGAGTCACAAATTAAGGCCCATTTCCCTCTAGGACGCGTAGTTTAGGAGATACAGCCGTTTTAAGTTTTCTAAGTGAAATTTAGATTTTTAATAAATTTTCAATGAAATTCTGAAAATTTTTGGTGGCGTCAAGAATTAAGGCCCATTTCCCTCTAGGACGCATAGTTTAGGAGATACAGCCATTTTAAGTTTTCCAAGTGAAATTTCGATTTCTAATGGATTTTCGATGAAATTCTGAAAATTTTGGTGAAGTTACGAATTAAGGCCAATTTCCCTCTAGAACGCTTAGTTTAGGAGATACAGCCATTTTAAATTTTCCAAGTGAGAATTCAATCTATAATGGATTTTCAATGAAAGTCTGCAATTTTTGGTGGAGTGCCGGACGGACGCATAGTTTAGGAGATACAGCCATTTTAAGTTTTCCAAGTGAAATTTCGAGTTTTAATGGATTTTCAATGAAATGCTGAAAATTTTGGTGGCGACACGAATTAAGGCCCATTTCCCTCTAGGACGCATAGTTTAGGAGATACAGCCATTTTAAGTTTTCCAAGTGAAATTTCGATTTCTATGGGATTTTCAATGAAATTCTGAAATTTTTGGTGGAGTCACGTATTAAGGCCCATTTCCCTCTGGGACGCATAGTTTAGGAGATACAGCCAACTTTAGTTTTCCAAGTAAAGTTTCGATTTTTAATGGGTTTTTAATGAAATTTTGAAATTTTTGGTGGAGTCACATATTAAGGCCCATTTCCCTCTAGAACGCATAGTTTAGGAGATACAGCCATTTTATGTTTCCCAAGTGAAATTTCGATTTTTAATGGATTTTCAATGAAATTCTGAAATTTTGAATGGGGTCACGAATTAAGGCCCATTTCCCTCTAGGACGCATAGTTTAGGAGATACAGCCATTTTAACTTTTCCAAGTCAAATTTCGATTTTTAATGGATTTTCAATGAAATTCTGAAATTGTTGGTGGAGTCACGAATTAAGGCCCATTTCCCTCGAGGACGCATAGTTTAGGAGATACAACCATTTTAAGTTTTCCAAGTGAAATTTCGATTTTTAATCGATTTTCAATGAAATTCTGAAATTTTTGGTGGAGTCACGAATTAAGTCCCATTTCCCTCTAGAACGCATAGTTTAGGAGATATAGCCATTTTAAATTTTCCAAGTGAAATTTCGATTTTTAATGGATTTGCAATGAAATTCTGAATTTTTTGATGGGGTCACGAATTAAGGCCCATTTCCCTTTTGGATGGAAAAATCCCAATTCTTTTTCATTTTGTCTTTTACTATGGCAACACTGTTGATGGTTTAGGGAAATAAGAGCAATTCGCAACCACTGAGATTGATTTTCCTTTGCTGAATATTTTATGGTTTCCCTGGCAAGGCGTTGGATTGTCTGCTTTATTTCCTTAATAATAAAATTATTTTGTTTGGCTTCTACAACATTTAATATCCACATTTTGCTGGAGGCTATTGAGGTTTAAGACAACAACAGTTCCCATATACCGATGTATCAACTCTAAGGGAGGAGATGGGATGCAAATTTCAACATCACATTTTTATATGAGTAAATTATATGAAGATAACGAAAATTTCGTCACGTTTCATTTCCTTTGTCTGGTGTTTAGATAATTGGAGAAAATTATTTCTTTTGATTTGGGACGTTCGGAGCCCTTGGCTTTTTTCCCTCATTTGGTCGGTCTGAAGGCTTCCGGTGCTATATGCATATGATTTATACTTAATATGAACATTCATAATGTAGCTCCTTTTTGTTGGTTTTAAAAGCCAATGAAATATTGTGTGGAGAGGGGGGGAGGAGGGGGCGATGTATTTGTGGTTTTTTTGGCCTTACTGCTTTCTGTTTGCCTTGGTTTGTGGGCAAGCAAATTAAAATTCCATTTTGCAAAATCCCCAAAACCCAATGAATAAGCGAGCCATTCAATGTGGGATGTGTTAAAAAAAAACATCAAATCGTTTATTTTACAAGTGATTTGAATTGCTCGAAGGATTTTGAATTGAATAAGGTTTTATTGCTTTCTTGGGAATGCCTTTTATAGGTAGGGGGCGAATGTTTTCTTTCTTTCTAGACAATTTAAGAGATTTTTTGGAGTGCAATAAATCCATACATTTTAAACAATAAAACTTGGGGACTTGTAAAAATCTCTTAAAATGAACTCAAGACCAAGCTGCCTTTTGTCTCTTCAAATAGTTGTCGACAATGATCAAGTAGATATTAACGTATGTTGTCCGATTGTCATGAAATTTTGCACAGGTCTCTTTCTTGGTTCAAGGGTGAACGCTTCTGAAACAAGTAAAAAGGCGTTAAGTTCGGCCGGGCCGAACTTTGGAAACCCACCTTCTCGGGTATATATGTAAATCACCTTTCGTTAAAATCCGGTGAATTATGCATTCCTAATGCCCCATAGCAGCTATATCGAAATTTGTACCGATTTGGACCAAATACTAATAAGTACAAGTCATTGTTCAATTGTGTATAACAAAATATTGGTCTTTTTGGTTGCTATATCTGAAAAAAAACCGATCTGAACCACATACGACACGGGTGTCGAAAAGCCTAACATATGTCACTGTGTCAAATTTCAATGAAATCGGATTATAAAGGCGCCTTTTAGGGGAAAAAGACTTTAACTCGAGATATCGGTCTATATGGCAGTTATATTCGAATCTGGACCGATCTGGACCACATTGAAGAAGGATGACAAAGGGCCCAACACAACTTACCGTCCGAAATTTCATTGATATCGAACAATAAATGCGCCTTTTATGGGCCTAAGACCCTACAGCGGAGGATCGGTCTTTGTAGCAGCTATTTCCAAGTCTGAACCGATCTGGGCCAAATTGGCGGAGGATGATGACGAATTTTCCACGAAATCGGACAACAAATGCGCCTTTTACGGGCCTAAAGCCTTAAATCGAGAGATCGCTCTATATGACAGCTATATCCAAGTCTGAACCGATCTGGGCCAAATTGACGGAGGATGTCGAAGGGCCTAAAACAACCCACTGTCCCAAATTATAGCAAAATCGAATAAAAAATGTAGCTTTTTTGAGCCGGAGGATCAGTCTATATGACAGTTATATCCAAATCTGAACCGATTTGGGCCAAATTGAAGAGTGCTGTCGAAGGGCCTAACACATCTCACAGTCCCAAATTTCGGCGAAATCGGATATTAAATCCGCCTACTATGGCCCCAAAACCTTAAATCGAGAGATCGGTCTATATGACAGCTATATCCGAATCTGAACCGATATAAGCCAAATTGAAAAAGCATGTCAAAGGGCCCAACCTAACTCACTGTCCCAAATTTCGGGGCAATCCGACAATAAATGCACCTTTTATGGCCCCAAAACATTAAATGGAGAGATCGGTCTATATGGCAGCTATATCGAAATCTGGACCGATCTGTTCCATATTGCAGAAATATGTCGAGGGGCTTAGCACCACTCACTGTCTCAAATTTCGGCGATATCGGACAGTAAATGCAAAGGCGCATGGGCCCAAAACCTTAAATCGAGAGATCGTTTTATATGATAGCTATATTCAAATCTGAACCGATCTGGGCCAAATTGAAGAAATATGTCTAAGGGCCCAAGACAACTCACTGTCCCAATTTCAGCTAAATCGGATAATAAATGTGGCTTTATGGGCCTAAGGCCCTAAATCGGCGGATCGGTCTATATGGCACCTATATCCAAATCTGGACCGATCTGGGCCAAATAGATGAAGGATGTCGAACGGCCCAACACAACTCACTGTCCCAAATTTCAACAACATCTGATAGTAAAGTTGGCTTTCATGGGCCTAAAACTCACTGCCCCAAAATTCAGCAAAATCTGATAATAAAGTTGACTTTTATGGGCCTAAGACCCTAAATCGGCAGATCGGTCTATATGGCAGCTATATCCAAATCTGGACCGATCTAGACCAAGTTGAAGAGGGATATCAAAGGGCTTAACATAGCTCACTGTCCCAACTTTCAGCAAAATCGGATACTAAATGTAGCTTATATGGGCCCAGGACCCTAAATCGGAGGATCGGTCTATATGGCAGCTATATCCAAATCTGAACCGATCTGGGCCAAATTGAAGAAGGATGTCGAATAGTTTAACACAACTCACTGTTCCAAATATTAAGATGAAACTTTGCACAGATTCCTTTTTTGTCCATAATCAGGTTAAGTTCGAAGATGGGCTATATCGGACTGTATCTTGGTATAGCCCCCATATAGACCGATCCTCCGATTTAGGGTCTTAGGCCCATCAAAGCCACATTTATTATCCGATTTTGCTGAAATTTGGGACAGTGAGTTGCCTTATGCCCTTGGACATATTTCTTCAATTTGGCCCTGATCGAATCAGATTTGGATATAGCTGCCATATAGACCGATCCTCCGATTTAGGGTCTTAGGCCCATAAAAGCCACATTTATTATCCGATTTTGCTGAAATTTGGGACAGTGAGTTGCCTTATGCCCTTGGACATATTTCTTCAATTTGGCTTAGATCGGTTAAGATTTGGATATAGCTGCCATATAGACCGATCCTCCGATTTAGGGTCTTTGGCCCATAAAAGTCACATTTATTATCCGATTTGGGACAGTGAGTTGTGTTAGGCTTTTCGACATTTTTCTTTAATTTGGCCCTGATCGAATCAGATTTGGATATAGCTGCCATATAGACTGATCCTCTGATTTAGGTTGTTAGGCCCATAAAAGACATATTTATTTTCCGATTTTGCTAAAATTTCGAACAGTGAGTTGTCTGAGGCCCTTCGACGTAATTTTTTAATTTGGACCAGATATAGACCGATACCTCGAATTAAGGTTTTGGGCCCATAAAATACGAAGTTGTTGTCCGATGTCGCCAAAATTTGGGACAGTGAGTTAAGTTAAGCCCCATTACACACTTCTGCAATATGACACAGATCGGTCCTCATTTGGATATAGCTGCCATATAGACCGATATCTCGGTTTTAGGTTTTGAGGCCATAAAAAGCGTATTTATTGTCTGATGTCGCTTAAATTTGGTACAGTGAGTTGTGTTAGGCCCTTTGACATCCATGTTTAATTTTACTCAGATCGGTACAGGTTTGGATATGGCTGCCATATAGACCCATAGAAGGCACATTTATTGTCCGATGTTGCCGAAAATTGGGCCAGAGAGTTATGTTAAGCCCCTCCATATATTTCTGCAATTTGGTCTAGATCGATTAAGATTTGCATATAGCTGCCGTATAGACCGATATTTCGATTTAAAGTCTTGGCTTTAAGACTTTTGCTCTTCCCTACTTGTTTTAATACATGCACATGTATGTTTCTATTTACCTTAAAAACTTTTAATTTAATAGAATTATGTGTGTATGTCATACGTTCATACCATTACAGAAAATGGCACTTAACTTTAAATAGACAAAACAATTTAAAAAACTTTTTTCCGTATAAAAACATAAACAGAAAATGGCTGCATTTGAAATGTGTTATTCTCCAGACAAAAACACACACACACACACTCACACTTACACCCGGAAGTTACACATAGATATATGATAATTTCCAAGGTACCGCTGAATGTTTGCTAGAGTCACACGCAGTATCTTCGTTTGTAGCGACATTTGCTTCTCATCTCCCTTCTGGATGACATATAAATCTAAAATGTATTCACCTACCCCTCAAAAAACAAAAACAAAATGAAGGAAAACATCAACATTCAAAATCAGTGCATTCATTCATTCATTTGTTTCTGTTTGTTCACTGTTCATATTTGGCGGCCATGCTATGGTTGTGAGTCGAGTGGTGTATGCGTGAGGTAAGGCATTCAAATGCAAATATCCTTTGTACACAGACGCATAGAAATAAAGTGAGAATATAAAAAAATACACACAAAATATTTGCATAATGTTCTGTGGAACTTTCGAAAAAAAAAATGTTCGAACTTTCTTCCGCTTTTGGTGACAGGTACCTGTTGATGATAAACGTGACAAATATTAAGGCGACTCACTGCATATGTAACGGAATTGGCAATAAAAAGGAGTTTTAATGAAATCGCACTCTTGTCAATTCTGAAATTTAATACAAACTCGGCATAGAGTACTTTTATAACCTATGGACGAACAATGTTGCCACTCACGAAAATTATTTCGACCAAAATTTAATAAAAATCCTACCAAAACTTACCTGCGAAAAATGCTCGTCCGATTTTGAGTGACATTGCAATAACTAGCTAAACCGATAGCCCAAAGGAGACACTTTTTTCGTCTTTTTGTTCGTTTTGGGATTTTTGGAGGTCCTCAGACATTTGCTCTCTAATACCACTACCAGATTAGTATTGTACTTCCAGAGAGCTTTTGTTTGAGTCCTTTATTTCTCCGGTGGTCCCACATGTTCGTTTAGGAGTTTTTTTCAGTGTTTTTTATACCCTACACTACTATGATTCATTTCGCACCATAATTGCACTGAAAATTGGAGACCATAGTAGAAGTCATAGTGTAAAATTTCATCCAAATCTAGTAAGAATTACGCTCTTTAGGGGCTGAACATGTAAAATAGGGATATCGGTTTATAGGAGAGTTGCATTAGGCTATAAGCCGATTCATGCCATTTTCGACACGTATGTTAAAGGTCATGAGAGAAGCCGTTGTACAAGATTTCAACTAAGTCAGATAATAATTGCGCCCTCTAGTGGCTAAAGAAGTCAAGACTCCAGATCGGTTTACGCGGAAGCTATATCACACCTGTTGAAAGTCATAACAAAACACCTCAAGCAAAATTTCAGCCAAATCGGACAATAATTGCGACCTCTAGTGGCTTAAGAAGTCAAGACCCCAGATCGGTTTATATGGCAGCTATATCAGGTTATGGACCGATTTGAACCATTTTTAATACAGTTGTTGAAAGTCATAACCAAACACCTCATGAAAAATTTCAGCCAAATCGGACAATAATTGCGACCTCTAGTGGCTTAAGAAGTCAAGACTCCAGATCGGTTTATATGGCAGCTATATCAGGTTATGGACCGATTTGAACTATTCTTAGCACTCTTGTTGAAAGTCATAACAAAACATTTCGGGCAAAATTTCAGCCAAATCGGATAAGAATTTCTCCCTGTAGAGGCTCAAGAAGTCAAGACCCCAGATCGGTTTGTAAGGCAGCTATATCAGGTTATGGACCGATTGGAACCATTCTTAGCACAGTTGTTGAAAGTCATAACAAAACACCTCATGCAAAATTTCAGCCAAATCGGTTAAGAATTGTGCCCTCTAACTTCTCAAGAAGTCAAAATCTCAGATCGGTTTATATGGCAGCTATATCAAAACGTGGACCGATAAAGCCCATTTGCAATCCCAACTGACCCACCAAACAATGCGGATCGTGCCATCCACAGAGAATGCGTTTATTTTCTTCTTAAACTTCAAGACTGTTATTGACCTTACCGTCCTGGTTGTTATTGTCCTGATGGACAGTTTACTGTCCGTAAAGATTTTCACACTACCACGCATTTCGCAATCGCCCGGATCTCCGCCTGCTAAACCGTATAATGGTCAGTCAGTCCGAAACAGATCGCAGTCTTTGGGTTCTCAATATAGACACACAGGCTCACTCTGTCCTTTAGCTTTGATCCATCCGTATTACATGATCCTCCAGGTGGCAATACCAGACAATGCCTTGCACTCGACCTCGAGTATCGCCTCAGACATACCAACGTAAACCTCCTACATCCCTTTCAGACTTACTATCGTCTCCCCAATTATACCGCGATTGTTTGACATACTCATATTTTTATACCCACCACCGAAGGATGGGGGTATATTCATTTTGTCATTCCGTTTGCAACACATCGAAATATGCATTTCCGACCCTATAAAGTATATATATTCTTGATCAGCATAAAAATCTAAGACGATCCAGCCATGTCCGTCCGTCTGTCCGTCTGTCTGTTGAAATCACGCTACAGTCTTTAAAAATAGAGATATTGAGCTGAAATTTTGCACAGATTCTTTTTTTGTCCATAAGCAGGTTAAGTTCGAAGATAGGCTATATCGGACTATATCTTGATATAGCCCCCATATAGACCGATCCGCCGATTTAGGGTCTTAGGCCCATAAAAGCCACATTTATTATCCGATTTTGTTGAAATTTGGGACAGTGAGTTGTGTTGGGCCCTTCGACATCCTTTGTCAATTTGGCTCAGATCGGTCCAGATTTGGATACAGCTGCCATATAGACCGATCCTCCGATTTAGGGTATAAGGCCCATAAAAGCCACATTTATGGTCCGATTTCGCTGAAATTTAGGACAGTGAGTTGTCTTAGGTCCTTTGACATGTTTCTTTAATTTGGTTCAGATCGGTTCAGATTTGGATATAGCTGCCATATAGACCGATCCTCCGGTTTAGGGTCTTAGGCCCACAAAAGCCACATTTATTATCCGATTTTGATGAAATTCGGGACAGTGAGATGTGTTAGGCCCTTTGACATATTTCTTCAATTTGGTCCAGATCGGTTCAGATTTGGATATAGCCCCCATATAGACCGATCCGCCGATTTAGGGTCTTAGGCCCATAAAAGCCACATTTATTATCCGATTTTGTTGAAATTTGGGACAGTGAGTTGTGTTAGGCCCTTCAACATCCTTTGTCAATTTGGCTCAGATCGGTCCAGATTTGGATATAGCTGCCATATAGATCGATCCTCCTATTTACGGTGTAAGGCCCATAATAGCCACATTCATTATCAGATTTTGCTGAAATTTGGGACAGTGAGTTGCCTTAGGCCCTTTGACATATTTCTTCAATTTGGTCCAGATCGGTTCAAATTTGGATATAGCTGCCACATAGACCGATTTCTTGATTTATGGTTTTGGGCCCATAAAATGCTCATTTATTGTCCGATGTCCCCGAAATTTGGAACAGTGAGTTAAGTTAAGCCCCTTGAAATACTTCTGCAATATCGCACAGATCGGTCCAGATTTGGATATAGCTGCCATATAGACCGATATCCAGGTTTTAGGTTTTGGGGCCATAAAAGACGCATTTATTGTCCGAAGTGAGTTTGGTTAGGCTCTTCGACGTCCTTCTTCAATTTTGCCCAGATCGGTCCAGATTTGGATATAGCTGCCATATAGACCGATCTCTGGATTTAAGGTTTAGGGCCCATAAAAGAGGCATTTATTGTCCGATTTCGCCGAAATTTGGGACAGTGCTTAGTGTTAGGCTCTTCGACATGTTTATGGAACTTGGCCCAAATCGGTCCAGATTTGGATATAGCTGCCATGTAGACCGATATCTCGATTTAAAGTCTTGGCCCCATAAAAGGCGCATTTATAATCCGATTTCACTGAAATTTGACACTGTGAGCTATGTTCGGCTTTTCGACATCCGTGTCGTATATAGTTCAGATCGGTATGAGGTATATGAGTATAAGGTATGAAATTTTCACCGATTTTTGATAAAAGGTGGTTTACATATATACCCGAGGTGGTGGGTATCCAAAGTTCGGCCCGGCCGAACTTAACGCCTTTTTACTTGTTTGTAATGTACATTCTCCCATTGTCTTAAGGCGTATAGCCGCTGTGGCTGTTTCACACGTAATATCTATGGGTAGGATTCTAGAATTATCTTCAGTGCCCTAGTTAAAGTGGTCATCATCTCATCCCGCCTTTGCATGTTTACATGTTCTCCGAAACTGTTGTAAAGGGTGATTTTTTGAGGTTAGGATTTTCATGCATTAGTATTTGACAGATCACGTGGGATTTCAGACATGGTGTCAAAGAGAAAGATGCTCAGTATGCTTTGACATTTCATCATGAATAGACTTACTAACGAGCAACGCTTGCAAATCATTGAATTTTATTACCAAAATCAGTGTTCGGTTCGAAATGTGTTCATTCACCGTAACGTTGCGTCCAACAGCATCTTTGAAAAAATACGGTCCAATGATTCCACCAGCGTACAAACCACACCAAACAGTGCATTTTTCGGGATGCATGGGCAGTTCTTGAACGGCTTCTGGTTGCTCTTCACTCCAAATGCGGCAATTTCGCTTATTTACGTAGCCATTCAACCAGAAATGAGCCTCATCGCTGAACAAAATTTGTCAAAATTTGAACATATTTCGAACCGAACACTGATTTTGGTAATAAAATTCAATGATTTGCAAGCGTTGCTCGTTAGTAAGTCTATTCATGATGAAATGTCAAAGCATACTGAGAATCTTTCTCTTTGACACCATGTCTGAAATCCCACGTGATCTGTCAAATACTAATGCATGAAAATCCTAACCTCAAAAAAATCACCCTTTATTAGCTTTTCGTTGCACTTTTTCTCAATCACAGTCCACCAAACTGCTAAGGGGTAAGTAAGAATTGGTTTCATCATGCTGCAGTAGAGCCAGGGGACTATCCTCGGATTCCGGCTCCATTTCGGGCCGTAGGCATAGAGCCCAACATCTGTGAGCCTTCGGGGTAGGCTCCTGAATGTGACACTTCCAATTCAGTTTCACCACCTAGCATTTGACTGTGTCAGATATCGAAATCTTTCTTTTAAGGAAACGTAGTGCTTCCAATTGGGCCACCTTCGTTTCTTTCTGTGACTGCGCTTCTAATGGTCCATCCGCTTAGGCCAATTTTGGCATACTCTTTCCATCTTATCGGCCGGTACCTCACGAATAAATGCTTCAATGTAGTCCTCCTGAGACATGAGCTTTAATATGACATGAGACATGAGCTTTAATATAGCCCCACAAAAAATAATCTAAAGGCATTAAATCGCACCATCTAGGGGGCAAATTGAGCGGTTCCGAACGTGAAATAAAATGTTCACCGAACTCGCCTCTCAATAATTCCATTGTTACGTGTGCTGTATGGCATGTGGCACCGTCTTGTTGAAACCACATGTCATGTAAGTCAAGCTCTTGCATTTTGGGTAAAACAAAAAAAGTTGGATATCATCTCAAGATGGCGCTTACCATTCCCAGTTGTGTTTGGATTCGCATCATCTTTGAAGAAGTACGGTCCAATGATGCCACCAGCCCATAAACCGCACCAAACTGTGACTTTTTATACCCTCCACCATAGGATGGGGTATACCAATTTCGTCATTCTGTTTGTAACTCCTCGAAATATTCGTCTCAGACCCCATAAAGTATATATATTCTTGATAGTCATGACATTTTATGTCGATCTAGCCATGTCCGTCCGTTTGTCGAAAGCAGACTAACTTTTGAAGGAGTAAAGCTAGCCGCTTGAAATTTTGCACAAATATTTCTTATTAATGTAGGTCGGTTGAGATTGTAAATGGGCCATATCGGTAAACCGATCTGGGATCTTGACTTCTTGAGCCACTAGAGGACGCAAATCTTATCCGATTTGGCTGAAATTTTGCATGAGGTGTTTTGCTATGATTTCCAACCACTTTGTTGAGTATGGTTCAAATCGGTCCATAACCTGATATAGCTGTAATATAAACCGATCTGTGGTCTTGACTTCTTGGGCCTCTAGAGGGCGCAATTCCTTTCCGATTTGGCATGACATGTTTCATTATGACTTCCAATAACTGTGTCAAGTATGGCCTAAATCGGTTCATAATCTGGTATAGCTGCCATATAAACCAGTCGTGAATCTGGACTTTTTTTTGCCCAATAGAGGGCGCAATTCCTATCCGATTTGGCTGAAATTTTTGTATGAGTTGTTTTGTTAATACTTCTATCAACTACATGGCAGCTATATCCAAATCTGGACCGATTTGGGCCAAGGCATAAACATGTCGAAGAGCCTAACACTAAGCACTGTCCCAAATTTCGGCGAAATCGGACAATAAATGCCTCTTTTTTGGGCCCTAAACCTTAAATCCAGAGATCGGTCTATATGGCAGCTATATTCAAATCTGGACTGATCTGGGCAAAATTGAAGAAGGACGTCGAAGAGCCTAACCAAACTCACTTCGGACAATAAATGCGTCTTTTATGGCCCCAAAACCTAAAACCTAGATATCGGTCTATATGGCAGCTATATCCAAATCTGGACCGATATGTGCGATAATGCAGACGTATGTCAAGGGGCTTAACTTAACTCACTGTTCCAAATTTCGAGGACATCGGGCAATAAATGAGCATTTTATGGGCCCAAAACCATAAATCAAGAAATCGGTCTATGTGGCAGCTGTATCCAAATTTGAACCGATCTGGACCAAATTGAAGAAATATGTCAAAGGGCCTAACACATCTCACTGTCCCAAATTTCAGCAAAATCGGATAATGAATGTGGCTTTTATGGGCCTAAGACCCTAAATCGGCGGATCGGTCTATATGGGGGCTATATCCAAATCTGAACCGATCTGGACCAAATTGAAGAAATATGTCAAAGGGCCTAACACATCTCACTGTCCCAAATTTCAACAAAATAGGATAATAAATGTGGCTTTTATGGGCCTAAGACCCTAAATCGGCGGATCGGTCTATATGGGGGCTATATCCAAATCTGTACCGATCTGGGCCAATTTAACGAAGGATGTCGATGGGTCTTACACAATTCACTGTCCCGAAGTTCATCAAAATAGGATAATAAATGTGGCTTTTGTGGGCCTAAGACCCTAAACCGGAGGATCGTTCTATATGGCAGCTATATCCAAATCTGAACCGATCTGGACCAAATTAAAGAAACATGTCAAAGGGCCTAACACAACTCACTGTACCAAATTTCAACAAAATCGGATAATAAATGTGGCTTTTATGGGCCTTAGACCCTAAATCGGCGGATCGGTCTATATGGGGGCTATATCAAGATATAGTCCGATATAGGCCATCTTCGAACTTAACCTGCTTATGAACAGAAAAAGAATCTGTGCAAAATTTCAGTTCAATATCTCTATTTTTAAAGACTGTAGCGTGATTTCAACAGACAGACGGACGGACGGACAGACGGACGGACATGTCTAGATCGTCTTAGATTTTTACGCTGATCAAGAATATATATACTTTATAGGGTCGCAAAAGGATATTTCGATGTATTGCAAACGGAATGACAAAATGAATATACCCCCATCCTTCGGTGGTGGGTATAAAAAGTATATTTGATTAAAGTTCATTCTAAGTTTTATTAAAAATGCATTTACTTTCTTTTAAAAAATCCGCAATTACTTTTTGGGCAACCCAATATTTCTACTGTGATCTTCAGCATTCAATTCAATTGGCAAAGCATTTCTTTTCTTTTATTCTTTATTTATCTAAAAAGAGATGTCGGGAAAGAACTCGACAAATGCGATCCATGGTGGGGGGTATATAAGATTCGGCTCGGCCGAACTTGGCACGCTTTTACTTGATATATATTGGATATTGCCCGAATTCATAATTGTAGGGTAGGTGTAGGGTATTATATAGTCCGCCCGACTTTTTGCCTTTCCTTTCTGGATTTCCATATAACCAAGTAAACACGTCATCAGTACTTGCGAAATTACTGTGAGGCCTCTTACGATTCTGAATTTCACTAATACCTACAGACGTGTACGTCTGTAGGTATTCATACATAAATAATTGTTGTTCCCCATGTGACACAGTGTTCTCTTTATTATAAGTTAAACAATTTTCCATTTGCATTTGCTGCTGAGAGAACGAACTTTAATTTACGTAAACAAATTTTTGATTTTATTACTAACGATATGTTTACTATGTTGTGATGAATGTCTCTATAACTTAATACACATACACATACGCATATGTATTCACTGCCGCTGTAAGGAATTGCAATACTGTGCCATACCCACACAATGGCTCTGCGTGATTCCGCCAACATTTTAATATTTAATTTCCTCCTTTTGTTAGTTTTAAATTTCGAATAAATTGAAGTGAATATAATATTTGTGGTGTTGTGATCTGTGCTTTGAGGGTTTCTACTCGTTATGGTCGTCATTGTTAAAGCGTAATATGACAAATTCGTCTTTGTCCCTCTATTAAGGAATTATCTAAATGACTCTCTTCCACTTCCGTTTGAAATGGTCACAGCACAAAAACTGCAATTACTCGCAGATATGTACGCAGCTTTTGTTTAAAATGTTTCCATTAAGGAAAATGAAGAGAGGAATAAGATAAGAATGCCATCCGACTTGGGATGTTTTAAAGAAATTTTTATAAGATAAGAATTTTTAACATTGAATGTATTGTACAGCAAAGCAATCATACAAACTCATCACTTGAAGTATTAAAGAATAACTAAACTTCAAAAGGGGGTTAAAAAAGACTTTAATGAGCTTTTCACTTCCCCAAGAGCTGAGGAATGGTTAAACAACAGCTACGATTTATTTGAACACCTAGCAACGCTTGCTAGGTGATTTATTTCCCCTTATGCTCATAGTAAAGAAAGAACATAAATAAAGAGGATATATTGGGTTGCCCAAAAAGTAATTGCGGATTTTTCATATAGTCGGCGTTGACAAATTTTTTCTCAGCTTGTAACTCTGTAATTGCATTCCTTCTTCTGTCAGTTATCAGCTGTTACTTTTAGCTTGCTTTGGAAAAAAAGTATATTTGATTAAAGTTCATTCTAAGTTTTATTAAAAATGCATTTACTTTCTTTTAAAAAATCCGCAATTACTTTTTGGGCAACCCAATACAATAATTGTAGGCACTCTTTAAAAGCATGTCATTATCAGCCAATGAGCGTGGCAGTACATTCACATCCTTTTAAAGTGAATAATACTCTTTAGCATATCCTTAAGGAGAACTCTTGCACATTCTTCTAAATCCCACTTCATACAACATTTTCTAATGCCGCATACACAAAGTCACACACACACACACATGCACACGCACACAAGTGCTCGTATTCACATCACTCTACAATGCCAATAGTACGCATACATGGAGAGAGTATGTGTTGCCGAATGATAAATTACTATGACAACAATTATTGCTACAACATCTCTACACATTTGGGAATGTGGTGTGCCTTTAAGAAACTGAATGGTTATTGGCAAAGTGCAACCGCATATGCATTTAAGTTGAGGTGGGGAACTTTTCAGATTGAAAATTTATTAAATAATCCATTAATCAGTTATAGTTGGTAATGTGTTCAATGGCCTTCTTTAACTCGCTAATATCTTGTAAGGGTGAGTATATTGGGTTGCCCAAAAAGTAATTGCTGATAACTGACAGAAGAAAGAATGCAATTACAGAGTCACAAGCTGTGAAAAAAAATGTGTAAACGCCGACTATATGAAAAATTCGCTATTACTTTTTGGGCAACCCAATAGTTCGCCCCGAATGTGGATATCGAATTCGTCCTACTGTAGCCTATTTCCGCCTATGACGCTGAACGCCTGCGTTCGAATCCTAGCGAGAATTTTTAGCAAAAAATTTGAAGCGGTGGTTATCCCCTCTTAATGCTGGCGATTCTTCCCAAAGAGGTGTCGCGGCAAGCCGTTCGGACTCGCCTATAAAAAAGGTCCCTAATCGTTGATAAACTCAACTTGAATCGGAAAGCACTCATTGATGTGGGAGAAGTTCGCCCCTGCTCGGTTCCTGGGCAAATTTTTACTCTACTCCCAAATGCCTTTCTATTGTGTCCCGTATTAACTTATTGGTAAATATTTCTGGTTTAGGGGGAATTTTAGGGGTGGAGGGGCCACCGAGGGCCTAAAAGTAGATATAAGATTCGTGCTATATGAGCTCCATAATAGCATGATCGGTAATTAAGTTCCATTTGCCAGTGGGGTGGACCCCAGGGTCTTTGTTCTGAAAATGAGTATCAATATCCCGAAAATCGATCAATTTCCACCCTCAATAGGTTTTATATTGGTTGCCCAAAAAGTAATTGCGGATTTTTCATATTGTCGGCGTTGACAAATTTTTTCACAGCTTGTGACTCTGTAATTGCATTCTTTCTTCTGTCAGTTATCAGTTGTTAATTTTAGCTTGCTTTAGAAAAAAAGTGTAAACAAGTAAAAGCGTGCTAAGTTCGGCTGGGCCGAATCTTATATACCCTCCACAATAGATCGCATTTGTCGAGTTGTTTTCCCGGCATCTCTTCTTAGGCTAAAAAGGATATAAAACGATATCAAGATATTAAAACGATATCAAGATATGGTCCGGTTCGGACTACAATTAAATTATATGTTGGAGACCTGTGTAAAATTTCAGTCAATTCGTATAAGAATTGCGCCCCTTGGGGCTCACGAAGTAAAAAAGAGAGAACGATTTATACGGGATCAGTATCGGGCTATAGACCGATTCAGAACATAATAAACACGTTTGTTGATGGTCATGAGAGGATCCATCG
>NC_081552.1:256324333-256361833 GCF_963082655.1 Stomoxys calcitrans | reverse complement strand
TTTACAGATATTCCCGAGGTGGTGGGTATCCAAAGTTCAGCCCGGCCGAACTTAACGCTATTTTACTTGTTGTTCCTCATTGCAAAAATATCCATACTCAAATTCTAAGCCACAGGGAACTGGAAAAGGCGTTGTAGTTGTTAAATCGTGGAACGTTTAATCTGCATTTAGTGCTGCTTGAATTTCTCGGCAGATTCATTCTCTTTTCCCCTTCGATAAATTGTGATAAATGATACAGTCTCTCTCAGTCTTTCTCTTTCACACTCTCCCGGCAGGACAATCATAGCAAATGTTTTACGATTATGTTTCAGGCAATAGTAAATCGTATAAAATCTTCAAAGATAAACCAATTTTATGTGTGTTAGCGTTCTTCGATTACGAGCAATCAAATCAAATGTGTTTTCTGTCTGTGAGTGAGAGTTACCCCCATGTCGGCCATGAATGGTCGTACTTTTGGCAGAATACTAATACACACGCACAGGCATTCAGACAAACAGTCACACTCACACACACACATAAATTTGTATGTCGTTAAACTAATAGCTGACAAAACACTATTTGGCTATAATCACTTTGTTGTACTGCCTCCAGGACACGTCCCACTACTGCCAAAAGAGAAAAGTCATTAACAATAAAATGCGTAAATGCTTTTTCCGAATTATTTAGGAATGCTAAGGTTATAATAAATACTTGATATTAAAGTTGTCAAGGGACAGTGAAAGTTCAGCTCGACGGGATGCAAGCTCATGTGATTGGCCCATACCATTTTTATTTGATACTAGCTGAATCGGGCCCGCTCTGCTGCGCTTTCTTTTACTTCACATGGGTAAAAAGTTTCCTTTGAATATTCATTTTCGACAATTAAAGAGCTTTTAGTGAAATACTATGCTACGAAAATAGTATGTCGCTTGACTAACAGTTAAACTATTTAAATGCCTGTGTCTGTATCCCTTTTCTGATTTACGAACTCGATCAACGGGTTTAGGGCCATTTGAGTTTGGATGTTAGATGTACTCCATTCTTAAGAGACTTTATTTGAGCCCGATATTCTCATGGGGCTTATGGGAGAAAGAAGGTTTAGGGGGTAGTGTGGACCTCCAGAAACGTAGTCCAGTAAGCGGGTATGAATTTCGTGATCTACTTCCACATACCTTTGATTTGAGCCCCATATTGCTATGCTAGTAAATTTGAGCTCTTTGGATTATGTTCTCGGGGATGGGCGGTCCCCCAAACACTTGGTTCCACATCTGGATAACAGATTCGTATGCTACACTCAAATACCTTCTATTTGAGTCCCATATTGCGATGGTCAGTAAATAAGTCCTGTTTGGGGGGAAAGCGTGGACTCCCAGAAACTTGGTGCCACATTTGGATATCAGATTCGTATTCTACTCGCAAATACCTTTCATTTGAGTCCCATATTGCCATAGTCGGTAAATATGTACGATTTAGGGGTGTTTTGGGGCTTGGGGTGGTCCCCCAAACACTTAGTCCGACAATTGGATATCAGATACGTTTTTTACTTTTAAATACCTTTCATTTGAGTCCCATATTGGCATGATTGGTCTACATATATATTTGATAGGTTTTGGGGGTGGGGCTGTCCTCCTAGGTACCCCATCCGAAATTTGGATAACAAATTTTGTATTTGTAGGTTACTATAAGAGAGCACACAAAATGTGGCTTAAATCGCACCACCCATTTCCGAGATCTGGCGTTTCTGAAAATAAAAGTAAGGGGGAGGGTCCGCTCCCCCTTCAGACATCAAAAAATGTAGTACCCTATTTTCACCACGGGATCATTATGCACCATCTGTGAAAATGTCAAGAAAATCAGTTTAGCCGTTTCCAAGTCTATAAGGAACACACAACCAAACAAACAACAAACAAACCCCCAAACAAACATAAATTGATTTTTATACCCTCCACCATAGGATGGGGGTATACTAATTTCGTCATTCTGTTTGTAACTCCTCGAAATATTCCTCTAAGATCCCATAAAGTATATATATTCTTGATCGTCGTGCCATCTTATGTCGATCTAGCCATGTCCGTCCGCCTGTCTGTCGAAAGCACGCTAACTTTCGAAGGAGTAAAGCTAGCCGTTTGAAATTTTGCACAAGTACCTCCTATTAGTGTAGGTCGGTTGGGATTGTAAATGGGCTATATCGGTCCAAGTTTTGATATAGCTGCCATAAAAACCGATTTGGGATTTTGACTTCTTCAGAAGCTAGAGGGCACAATCCTTATTCGATTTGTCTGAAATTTTGCATGAGATATTTTATTACTACTTCCAACAACTGTACTGAATGTGGTTGAAATCGGTCCATAACCTGATATAGCTGTCATATAAACCTATCTGAGATCTCTATTTCTTGAGCCTCTAGAGTGCGCAATTCTCATCTGATTTGGCTGAAATTTTGCAACAACGTGTTTTATTATGACTTTCAACATTTGTGTTAAGAATAGTTCAAATCGGCACATAACCTGATATAGTTGCCATATAAACCGATCTGAGGTCTTGACTTCTGGCTCCACTAGAGGACGCAATTATTATTCGATATGCCTGAATTTTTGCATAAGGTGTTTTGTTATGACTTCCAACAACTGTGCTAAGAATAGTTCAAATCGCTCCATAACCTGATATAGCTTCCATGTAAACCGATCTGGGGTCTTGACTTCTTCAGCCTCTACAGGGAGCAATTCCTATCCGATTAGGCTGAAACATTGTAAGACGTGTTTTGCTATGACTTCCAACAACTGTGCTAAGAATAGTTCAAATCGATCCATAACCTGGTATAGCTGCCATATAAACCGATCTGGGGTCTTGACTTCTTGAGCCTCAAGAGAGCGTAATCATTATTTGATTTCACTGAGATTTTGTACAACGGCTTCTCTCATGAAGCTCCTCCGTCCTTATGCAATATACTTTGTTTGCCTGAAAACAGATACTGCGCAAAGAATCCGACAGATGCGACCATATATACATTATATAAGTATATAAAATTCTGCCCGGCCGAACTTAGCACGCTCTTACTTTTTTTTCTGATGGTCTCGCCAGGATTCGAACCCAGGCGTTCAGCGTCATAGGCGGACATGCTGACCTCTGCGCTGCGGTGGCCTCCAATCAATTCAATAATCATAGCAATTCTTTTCTTTTATCCTTTGTTTGTCTAAAAAGAGATACCGAGAGAGAACTCGACAAATGCGATCGATGGTGCAGGGTATATAAGGTTCGGCCCGGCCGAACTTATCACGCTTTTACTTGTTTTTTTTTTTTTTATTTGCCCCGAACTTTCCACTAAAAAACAGGGGCAAACTTCTCACATATCAATGAGTGCAGTCCGATTAAAGTTTAAACTCAATGATAAGGGGCCTCCTTTTTATAGCCTCTTTGGAGAGAAGTTTTACATGGCATAGTACCACGCAAATGTTGCCAGCATTAGGAGGGGAAAACCACCGCTGACAATTTTTTTCTGATGGTCACGCCAGGATTTGAACCCAGGCTTTCAGCGTCATAGGCGGACATGCTAACCTCTGCGCTACGGTGAGTCCATGTATTCTTGTAATCAACGTGTAGGTCGTATTTGTTGTCCAATCATCACGAAATTTTGCACATATCATTTTTATACCCACCACCGAAGGATGGGGGTATATTCATTTTGTCATTCCGTTTGCAACACATCGAAATATTCATTTCCGACCCTATAAAGTATATATATTCTTGATCAGCGTAAAAATCTAAGGCCATCTAGACATGTCCGTCCGTCTGTCCGTCTGCCTGTTGAAATCACGCTACAGTCTTTAAAAATTGAGATATTGAGCTGAAACTTTGCACAGATTCTTTTTTTGTCTATAAGCAGGTTTAGTTCGAAGATGGGCTATATCGGACTATATCTTGATATAGCCCCCATATAGACCGATCCGCCGATTTAGGGTCTTAGGCCCATAAAAGCCACATTTATTATCCGATTTTGCTGAAATTTGGGACAGTTTGTTGCGTTGGGCCCTTCGACACCCTTCGTCAATTTGGCTCAGATCGGTTCAAATTTGGATATAGCTGCCATATAGACAGATCCACAGATTTAGGGTCTTAGGCCCATAAAAGCCACATTTATTATCCGATTTTGCTGAAATTTGGTACAGTGAGTTGTGTTAGGCCCTTCGACATCCTTCGTCAATTTGGCTCAGATCGGTCCAAATTTGGATATAGCTGCCATATAGACCGATCCTCAGATTTAGGGTCTTAGGCCCACAAAAGCCACATTTTATATCCGATTTGGATGAAATTTGGCACAGTGAGTTATGTTAAGCCCTTCAACATTCTTCGTCAATTTAGCCCAGAGCGGTCCAGATTTGGATATAGCTGCCATATAGACCGATCCTCCGATTTAGGGTCTTAGGCCCATAAAAGCCACATTTATTATCCGATTTTGCGGAAATTTGGGACAGAGTGTTGCGTTGGGCCCTTCGACATCCTTCGTCAATTTGGCTCAGATCGGTTCAAATTTGGATATAGCTGCCATATAAACCGATCCTCAGATTTAGGGTCTTAGGCCCATAAAAGCCACATTTGATATCCGATTTTGCTGAAATTTGGGACAGTGATTTGCCTTAGGCCCTTCGACATCTTTCTTCTATTTGGCCCTGATCGGTTCAGATTTGGATATAGCTGCCATATAGACCGATCTCTCGATTTAAGGTTTTGGGCCCATAAAAAGCGCATTTATTGTCCGATGTCGCGAAATTTGGGACAATGACTTGTGTTGGGCCCTTCGATATTTGTCTTCAATTTGACTCAGATCGGTCCAGATTTGGATATAGCTGCCATATAGACCGATCTCTCGGTTGAACAATGACTTGTACTTATAAGCATTTGGTCTAAATCGGATGATATCTATAGAGCTGCTATGGGGCATAAGGTATGCATTTTTCACTGGATTTTGACGAAATGTTGTTCACGTATATACCCGAGGTGGTGGGTATCCAAAGTTCGGCCCGGCTGAACTTAACGCCTTCTTTCTGTTTTTTTTGGCCTAAGAACGAACGCTATTGATTTTGATAAAAATCGGTTCAGATTTAGATATAGCTCCCATATATACGTATCGCCCGATTTGCACTTAAATGGCCGTAGAAACTACTATTTTCAACCGATCTGCACAAAATTAGCCACGAACTGTTTTGCTACTGATTTCAACATATTTGCAAATTTTCATCAAAATCGGTTCAGATTTATATATAGCTCCCATATATTGTATATATATCACCCGATTTGCACTTAAATCGCCGTAGTAGCTACAATTTTAAACCAATCTACACAAATTTTGGCACGAACTTTTTTTATTGCTGATTTTGACATTTCCGCAAATCTTCATCACAATCGGTTTAGATTAGGATGTAGCTCCCATATATATGTATCGCCCGATTTGCACTTAAATGGCCGTAGAAGCTACAATTTTCAACCGATCTGCACAGAACATGGCACGGACTCTTTTGTTGCCGATATTAACATACCTGCTTGATTTCAACAAAATCGGTTCAGATTTGGATATAGCTCCCATATATATGTACCGCCCGATTTGCACTTAAAGGGCAGTAGTAGCTACGATTTTCAACCGATCTGCACAAAATTTGGCAAGGATTGGTTTGTTACTGATCTTAATATATTTGCATAATTTAATCAAAATCGGTTCAGATTTAAATATAGCTCCCATATATAAATATCGCCCGATTTGCTCTTAAATGGCAGTAGTAGCTACGATTTTCAACCGATCTGCACAAAATTAGCCACTGTTTTGTTACTGATTTCAACATATTTGCAAAATTTCATCAAAATCAGCTCAGATTTAGATATAGCTCCCATATATATGTATCGCCCGATTTGCACTTAAATGGCCGTAGAAGCTACAATTTTCATCCGATCTGCACATAACTTGGCGCGGACTGTGCTGTTACCGATCTTAACATACCTGCTTGATTTATTCAAAATCGGTTCAGATTTAGATATAGCTCCAATATATATGTATCGCTCGATTTGCACTTAAATGGCCGCAGTAGCTTCAATTTTCAACCGAGCTGCACAAAACTTGGCGCGGACTCTTTTGTTGCCGATATTAACATACCTGCTTGATTTCAACAAAATCGGTTCAGATTTGGATATAGCTCCCATATATATGTATCGCCCAATTTGCACTTAAATGACCGTAGAAGCTAAAATTTTCATCCGATCTGCGCAGAACTTGGCGGGGACTGTGTTGTCATTGATTTTAACATATCTGCTAAATTTCATCAAAATCGGTTCAGAGTAAGATATAGCTCCCATATATATGTATCGCCCGATTTGCACTTAAATGACCGTAGAAGCTGCAATTTTCATCCGATCTGCGCAGAACTTGGCGGGGACTGTGTTGTCATTGATTTTAACATATCTGCTAAATTTCATCAAAATCGGTTCAGAGTAAGATATAGCTCCCATATATATGTATCGCCCGATTTGCACTTAAATGACCGTAGAAGCTGCAATTTTCATCCGATCTACACAAAATTTGGCATGAATTGTTTTGTTATAGATTTTAACACATTTGCAAAATTTCATCGAAATCGGTTCAGATTTAGATATAGCTCCCATATATATGTATCGCCCGTTTTGCACTTAAATGGCCGTAGTAGCTAAAATTTTCAACCGATCGGCACAAAATTTGGAGCGGATTGTTTTGTTACTGATTTTAGCATATCTGCGTGATTTCATCAAAATCGGTTCAGACTTAGATATAGCTCTCACATACATATATATTTATATATTTCCCGAATTTATAATTGTTGGGTAGGTGTGGGGTTTTTTTTTATAGTCGGCTCAGCCCGACTTTTGCCTTTCCTTACTGGTTTTCATTTATGCTTTAACTTTAATTTTAAAATGATTTCATATTTATTTTTGTCCTTTTGCCATGAAATGCAGAAGGAAATAATGAATTTCTTCTTCTTCTTCTTCTTGAGTTTTCTATTGACTTTATCCATGCTTCTGTTTGGCTTCGTTTTTATCAGAAAATTGAAACAATCCCCATTATAATCGAACCTACATATTGGTGTTAAGGGCAACGGGGGGTATTGGGGGGGATGGAAGCAATTTTCAATTGAAGATGTGGACAAGCTGATGAAGGCCTAGAAGATGGCGAAACTGCAAACTCATTAGGGATTTTATTACTTTCATAGATGATTTTTGTTTTTCGTTTTCTTTGTTTGTTTTTTTTTCCATATTTTTGTTCCCTTTATTTGATGGCGAGGGATTTTAAAATGTCTTGCGTTATAGCTCTTGCTCCCCTCCTCGTGATAGGTCATATTTGTTTTACTTTTAATAAAGTAAACTACATTATTTTGGTCGTTTACTCAAAGGTCCCTTCGTTTTTTTTCTGGATATCGAGGGTAAAAATGTTCTCAAAAATTATTAAATTGCTTAAGGGAAATTGAACACAAAAAGGAAAGCAATTACATGGCAAGCATTTTTGATTGAATTTGCGATTTACAGCACTGAGTAGTATAATCGGAAATCAAATTTTGAAAATATTTCTTTTAAGATTTACTTAAGATTATTACATTGTGAGTGTATTTTTTTTTCATTTGTTTGTTGTTTTAGGATGTCCACTAATCAATGAAAATTGGTTGTAACATGCCTTGGAAGTATGCCACCGATAAAATGGTTTCTCAAGGAAATGGGGATTACAAGAATGTAAGGTAAATAATGTATGATTTTTGTACACCCACCATCATAGGATAGGGGGCAAATTCATTTAGTCATTCCGTTTGCAACACATAGAAATATCCATTTCCGACCGTACAAAGTAAATATGTTTCGAATCGTGTTAAAGTTCCAAGGCGATTTAACGATGTCCGTGTGTCTGTCCGTCCGTCTGTTGTAATCACCTTCAAAACTGAGATATTGAGCTAAAATTTGATACTGATACGTCTTTATGCTGCACGCAGGCTAAACTCTTGAACGGGCCAAATCGGACCATATCTAGATATAGTTGCCAAATAGACCGATCTGCTGATTAAGGGTGTGAAAACCATAAAAGCTGCACTTATTATCCGATTTCGCTAAAATTTTAAATAGTGAGCTGATTAAAGCCTCCTTCGGTTCACAAATGTGGTCATTTGTTTTGCAATAGTAGTCTAAATCGGACGAACATATATATGGGAGCTATATGCAAAAATCAACAGATTTCTACCAAACTTCTTCGATATTGAGAAAGCCGTCGAGGAAAGCGTTTTACAAAATTTTAGGAAGATTGGTGAATAAATGCGATTGCAGTGGCTCTAGGAGTGAAAATCGGGCGATATATATAGATGAGAGCTATATCTAAATCTGAACCGATTTCTCTGAAATTCACTAGTAGTGTCGAGAGTCAAGAGAAAACCCTTCTTACCAAATTTCAAGAGAATCGGTTAAGAAATGACCATTTTATTGTATTATTACTGCAAATCGGACGAACATATATATGAGAGCTATATCCAAATCTGAACCGATTTACTTCAATGTCAATAGGCCACGTCTCTAGGCGGAAAAACATGCCTGTACCGAATTTTAAAACGATTGAATGAAAATTGCGATCTGTAGTTTGTACACCAATTATCATGGACAGACAGACGGAGATAGTTAAATCGAACCAGAAAGTGATTCTCACTCAATCGGTATGCTTATCAATGGGCAAAGTTCTCTTTCTTCTGGACTTTATAAGCAAATGCACTAAGTTATAACACCCTGTACCGCAGTAGTGGTGTAGGGTATAACTATGGATATGGATATGAGAGTGGAGTTATTATATTGGGTTGCCCAAAAAGTAATTGCGGATTTTTCATATAGTCGGCGTTGACAAATTTTTTCACAGCTTGTGACTCTGTAATTGCTACCTTTCTTCTGTCAGTTATTAGCTGTTACTTTTAGCTTGCTTTAGAAAAAAGTGTAAAAAAAGTATATTTGATTAAAGTTCATTCTAAGTTTTATTAAAAATGCATTTAATTTCTTTTCAAAAATCCGCAACCCAATAAAACAAACAAAAGCGTTCTAAGTTCGGCCGGGCCAAATCTTATATACCCTCCACCATGGATCGCATTTGTCAATAAAAGAATATTGAATATTGGAGACCATAGTAGAAGTCATTAGGCAAAGGGGGCTGAATAAGTAAAATAGGGAGATCGATTTATAGGGGAGCTGTATTAGGCTATAAACCGATTCATACCATATTCGACACGCATGTTAAAGGTCATGGGAGAAGGCGTTGTACGAAATTTCAGCCAAATCTGATTATACTTGCGCTTTTAAGAGGCTCAAGAAGTCAAGATCCCAGATCGGTTTATATGGCAGCTATATCAGGTTATAGACCGATTTGAACTATTCTTAGCACAGTTGTTGAATGTCATAACGAAACACCTCATGCAAAATTTCAGCCAAATTGGTTAAGAATTGTGCCCTCTAGTGGCTCAAGAAGTCAAGACCCCAGATCGGTTTATATAGCAGCTATATTAGGTTATGGACTGATTTTAACCATACTCAGCACAGTTGTTGGAAGTCGTAATAAAACACCTCATGCAAAATTTCATCCAAATCGGATAAGAATTGTGCCTTCTAGCGGCTCAAGAAGTCAAGACCCCAGATCGGTTTATATGGCAGCTATATCAGGTTATGGACCGATTGCAACGATACCCAGCACAGTTGTTGAATGTCATAACGAAACACCTCATGTAAAATTTCAGTTAATTCGGATAATAATTGTGCCCTCTAGTGGCTCAAGAAGTCGAGGCCCCAGATAGGTTAATATGGCAGCTATATCAGGTTATCGACCGATTTCAACCATACTCAGCTCAGTTGTTGAATGTCATAATAAAACACCTCACGCATAATTTCAGCCAAATCGGTTAAGAATTGTGCCCTCTATCGGCTCAAGAAGTCAAGATCCCAGATAGGTTTGTATGGCAGCTATATCAGGCTATTGACTGATTTCAACCACACTCAGCACAGTTGTTGGAAGTCATAATAAAACACCTCATGCAAAATTTCAGCCAAATCGGTTAAGAATTGTGTCCTCTAGCGGCTCAAGAAGTCAAGATCCCAGATAGGTTTGTATGGCAGCTATATCAGGTTATGAACCGATTTCAACCATACGCAGCACAGTTGTTGGAAGTCATAATAAAACACCTCACGCATAATTTCAGCCAAATCGGTTAAGAATTGTGCCCTCTAGCGTCTCAAGAAGTCAAGATCCCAGATAGGTTTGTATGGCAGCTATATCAGGCTATGGACTGATTTCAACCACACTCAGCACAGTTGTTGAAAGTCATAATAAAGCACCTCATGCAAAATTTCAGCAAAATCGGATATGAATTGCTCCATGTAGAGGCTCAAGAATTCAAGACCCCAGATCGGTTTATATAGAAGCTATATCAGGTTTTGCACCGATTTGAACTATTCTTAGCACAGTTGTTGAATGTCATAACAAAACAGCTCGTGCAAAATTTAAGCCAAATCGGAAAAGAATTGTGGCCTCTAGTGGCTCAAGAAGTCAAGACCCCGGACAGGTTTATATGGCAGCTATATCAGGTTATGGACCGATTTCAATCATACTGAGCAAAGTTGTTGAAAGTCATAATAAAACACCTCATGCAAAATTTCAGTTAATTCGGATAATAATTATGCCCTCTAGCGGCTCAAGAAATCAAGACCCCAGATAAGTTTATATGGCAGCTATATCAGGTTATCGACCGATTTCAACCATACTCAGCTCAGTTGTTGAATGTCATAATTAAACACCTTATGCAAAATTTCAGTTAATTCGGATAATAATTGTGCCCTCTAGCGGCTCAAGAAGTCAAGACCCCAGATCGGTTTATATGACAGCTATATCAGGCTATGGACTGATTTCAACCACACTCAGCACAGTTGTTGGAAGTCATAATAAAACACCTTATGCAAAATTTCAGCCAAATCGGTTAAGAATTGTGCCCTCTAGTGGCTCAAGAAGTCAAGATCCCAGATAGGTTTATATGGCAGCTATATGAAAACGTGGACCGATATAGCCCATTTACCATCCCAACCGACCTACACTAATAAGAAGTATTCCTTATTAGTGTAGGTCGAAAGTTAGCGTGCTTTCGACAGACACACGGACAGACGGACATGTCTGGTTCGACTTAAGTCTGTCTGTCTGTCACTCCCCTCTCCCCCTGGCTACGTCTATGGCACTCATATAGATCCATATCGCAATTGAAGGTTTTTCCCCCTAGGCCCGATTTCGCTAAAATATATTTCAGTGAGCTATGTTAAACTTCTACACATCGTCTCCGAATATCGCACAAATAGGATCATATTTGGATATATATCGATCACACGATTTACGGTCTACCCATTTACTAAAAGAGTTCACAGAAGTTTGAAAGAGTGAATTCTAGCGTGTTGGTCCAGAATAGATCATATTTCCATATAGCTATTATGGAATTATAGATGGTGTATATTTCACCTCGAGTATTTTGACAAAATACTCGCAATGGTGGGTATCCAAAGTTCGGCCCGGCTGAACTTAATGCTATCTTTATACCCTCCACCATAGGATGGGGGTATACTAATTTGGTCATTATATTTGTAACTCCTCGAAATATTCGTCTAAGATCGATATGACATTTTAAGTAAATCTAGCCATGTCCGTCAGTCTGTCGAAAGCACGCTAACTTTCAAAGGAGTAAAGCTGACCGCTTGAAATTTTGCACAATTGCTTCCTATGAGTGTAAGTCGGTCGGGATTGCAAATGGGCCATATCGGTCCATATTTTGATATAGCTACCATATAAACCGATCTGGGGTCTTGACATCTTGAGCCTCTAGAGGGCTCAATTCCTATCCGATTGAGCTGAAATTTGGCACGACATGTTTCGTTATGACTTCCAACAACTGGGCTAAGTAAGGTTTGAATCGGTACATAAACTGATATAGCTGTCACATAAACCGATCTGGGGTTTTGACTTCTTGAGCCTCTAGAGGGCGTAATTATTATCCGATTTGGCTGAAACTTCGTACAACGGCTTCCCCCATGACTTCCAACATATGTGTCAAATATGGTCTGAATCGGTCTATAGCCTGATAGAGCTCCCATATAAACCGATCTCCCTATTTTACTTCCTGAGGCTCTTATTCGAATTGGCTGAAATTTTACACAATGACTTCTACTATGGTGTTCAACATTCATTTCAATTATGATCGGACCATAACTTTCTTCTTTTATCCTGTGTTAGCCTAAAAAGAGACACCGGGAAAAGAACTCAACAAAAGCGATCCATGGTGGGGGGTATATGAGATTGGGCCCGGCCGAACTTTGCACGCTTTTACTTGTTCCTGTTAAAGCCTGTGGTAACTGGCAACGAAATGTGGGTTATTTGCAAAGCGCAACGGATGTTGATATGAAGAGAATTAACCAACTCATACCACTTGGAAGGCGGAAATTCACAAAAAAATTGTCTGCTTGTTGGAATTTCAAGGCGATAGTTTGTTTGGAGCTACAATATAAAATGGATATCGATTTCAACTCTCTGTGAATAGCGCCTTGTTGAAAATTTCAATTCATTTTAAAAACATTGCTGCAATTTTTATACCCACCACCGAAGGATGGGGGTATATTCATTTTGTCATTCTGTTTGCAACACATCGAAATATCCATTTCCGACCCTATAAAGTATATATATTCTTGATCAGCGTAAAAATCTAAGACGATCTAGACATGTCCGTCCGTCTGTCCGTCTGTCTGTTGAAATCACGCTACAGCCTTTAAAAATAGAGATATTGAGCTGAAATTTTGCACTGATTCTTTTTTTGTCCATAAGCAGGTTAAGTTCGAAGATGGGCTATATCGGACTATATCTTGATATAGCCCCCATATAGACCGATCCGCCGATTTAGGGTCTTAGGCCCATAAAAGCCACATTTATTATCCGATTTTGCTGAAATTTGGAACAGTGAGTTGTGTAAAGCCCTTCGACATCCTCCGTGAATTTGGCTCAGATCGGTCCAGATTTGGGTATAGCTGCCATATAGTCCTATCATCCGATTTAGGGTCTAAGTCCCATAAAAGCCACATATATTATCCGATTTCGCTGAAATTTGGAACAGTGAGTTGTGTTAGGCCCTTCGACATCCTCCGTGAATTTGGCTCAGATCGGTCCAGATTTGGATATAGCTGCCATATAGACCGATCATCCGATTTAGGGTCCAAGTTCCATAAAAGCCACATTTAGTAGTAGTAGTAGTATTTTATTTTGTTTTCTATCATCATTACAATTCAAAACTTCTAATACATAGTATATATTAAATATAACAAAATAGAATATGTATTTATGACAATAACTTAGAAAGTTGTCTGTCAATAACCGATATTTAAAATTCTGTTAAATTAACTATAATTCTATAAAATAGTTGGTTTTTTTTTTTTCAAAATTTTTCTTGAATTATATTCTTTCTATATCTTAATGCCATTCGGACATAATTGTATAGCTTCTCCCATCCATCTTCCATATACCCATTTAAAATATTTATAAGTTCTCTTTCTTCTAAATATGTGCTTCCTAAAAACCTCACTCTAATTTCACATAATATTGGACATTTGGCAATGAAATGTTGCATATTCTCGACTTCACGTGTATTGCAGAGAGTACATAGCTTTGTTTCTTCATTTCCATGGTAGTTTCCATTTAAAGGGAGTACATCGGCTCTTGTTCTCATTAAAATAGAAATCTGATCCAAATTCCTACTATTGGCCATATACTCTATTCCAACCTCTGGATTCAGAAAACGGTAAAATCTGGTTTCGCTGGCATTTGCACTCCGTCTTTTTTGTCTATAGTTCTGTATTTTTAGCTTCTTTGACATATCGTCCATTTCTCTTATCCATTCCTGCGTATTTATATCTATATTAGATGTTGAAATATTTACTTGATACGCCAAGGTTTCTATGGTCTTTGCCCAAAATATTCTTTTCTCCCATATTTTGGAGGACAGTATATGTGGTAATCTTCGGGTTTCATATTTAAATAACGTAGTTCCAACATAATCCAAGTGAAGCTTTAGAGTGTAGAAGTGATTGTCCTGTACATCTGTTTCTAATGATAAAATGTAGTTTGGCAGTGAATCTGGTTGCCTCAATACCCTTTTTAAGAAGTATCTCTGTAGCTTATCAACTTCATCGAACCATCCAAATCCCCACACTTGTGCCGCATAAGACTGTGTCGTTCTACATACGCTTTGAAAGATTTTCCATTTTGCTATTAGTGATATCTGTGGCTTATTTATAAGTTCCTTCCAGGTAGCATTTATGCACGTTTTCGATTTTATATTTCTGGCCTCGACATGTTTTGTGAAGGTCATTTTTGGTGTTAATGTGACCCCTAAATAAATATATTCATTCACGATTTCGATTTCTTGATTGTGATATATCCATTTTTCATTTGTCGATAGTCTACCTCCATTTCGGAAGACCATTATCTTTGATTTTGCCAAATTTACAACCATATTCCACTGGATGCAATAATTTTCCAAGTTCTTTATCATTTTTTGCAATACTTCTCTATCTTCCGCTAAAATCACTATGTCATCAGCATACAATAACACACGAATATTTAATTCATCAATCAGCACTCCACCTTCTAGCCCGTCGTGCAGATCATTTAGATACAAGGTAAATAACAATGGTGACAATAAACATCCTTGTCGTACTCCAGTGTAAGTATAGAAATGCTCTGATACGTCTTTTCCAGTCCATACCACCGACCTAGTATTTCTGTATATGTTTTCAATCAAATTAACTACTTTTGTTGAAATCCCCATGCTATGAAGTTTAAAAAACATCAGGTTTCGTGAAATCATATCAAAAGCCGCCGAAAAATCAACAAAAAACGCATAGACTTTCTTTTTCTCATCAAGTTTTAGGTGAACAATTGAGGCTAAATTATATATATTGTCTACCGTCGAATATCCTGATCGGAAGCCTGCTTGAAATTCATTTAAAATGTTATTGCTTTCTGTCCACTGCTTTATACGATTATTTAAAATTCCCATAAGAACTTTGGCAGAAGAATTCATAAAGGTTATCCCTCTATAATTGCTTGTTATATTAAGATCTCCTTTTTTGTGGATGGGGAATATTACCGATTCTTCCATTGTACTATCTACACGACTTGTGTTAAACATTTCGTTATACTAAAAGCCACATTTATTATCCGATCTTGCTGAAATTAGGGACAGTGAGTTGTGTTATGCCTTTCGACATCTTTCTTCAATTTGGCTCAGATCGCTCCAGATTTGGATATAGCTGCCATATAGACCGATATGCCAATTTAGGGTCCAAGTTCCATAAAAGCCACATTTATTATCCGATCTTGCTGAAATTTGGGACAGTGAGTTGTGTTAGGCCCTTCGACATCCTCCGTGAATTTGGCTCAGATCGGTTCAGATTTGGATATAGCTGCCATATAGACCGATCATCCGATTTAGGGTCCAAGTTCCATAAAAGCCACATTTATTATCCGATCTTGCTGAAATTTGGGACAGTGAGTTGTGTTATGCCTTTCGACATCTTTCTTCAATTTGGCCCAGATCGGTTCAGATTTGGATATAGCTGCCATATAGACCGATTTCTTGATTTATGGTTTTGGGCCCATAAAATGCTTATATATTATCCGATGTCGCCAAAATTTGGGACAGTGAGTTAAGTTACACCCCTTGACATACTTCTGCAATATCGCACAGATCGGTTCAGATTTGGATATAACTGCCATATTGGCCGATATCTACGTTTTAGGTTTTGGGGCCATAAAAGACGCATTTATTGTCCGATGTCGCTGAAATTTGAGACAGTAAGTTTGGTTAGGCTTTTCGAAGTCCTTCTTCAATTCCAGATCGGTCGAGATTTGAATATAGCTCCCATATAGACCGATATCGCTATTTAAGGTCTTGGCCCAATAAAAGGCGCATTTATAATCCGATTTCACTGTAATTTAACACAATGACTTATGTTAGGCTTTTCGACATCCGTGTCGTATATGGTTCAGATCGGTTTATTTTTAGATATAGCTAGTGTACTTTTAGTATTTGGTCCAAATCGGAACATATTTTGATATAACTGATATGGGACATAAGGTATGATATTTCCACCGAATTTTGATGAAAGGTGGTTTACATATATTCCCGAGGTGGTGGGTATCCAAAGTTCGGCCCGGCCGAACTTAACGCCTTTTTACTTGTTTTTTGGAAATCCTATCCATTTTCCTTTCACTTTACTGGACATTTGAATACGAGTTTAGTGATGCATCCAAATTCTCCCAAATGGGCATGTATTCTTAATGATGTGGTCTATATACCATCTTTTGAACGTAGTTTAGAAGGTCTTCCTGTTTGTCTTTCCATTTCACTTGGCAGAATGATGTTTCTTTTTGGCAATCTAGAAATCTGTGTATGTGGCTTTCGTAATTGCAACATTACATCACTCTGACACGAATCTATGTTGCTTTTGAGCATACTGTCAATACCTTCACTACGTTCCATTGAAGGGACAACGTTGGCAATTCACTCACAATGAGGTTAAAGGAAATGCAAAACAGACGGATGGATGAATGACATGTCGGCGAAAGTATAACAGCAATGGCAACACAAAACAAGAAGTGGAACATCAACAGTGATGACTGCTGCATCCGTATCCTCATCATCGACATGGTCGGAGCAGAGTGATTTTTTATACCCTCCACCATAAGATGGGGGGTATACTAATTTCGTCATTCTGTTTGTAACTACTCGAAATATTCGTCTGAGACCCCATAAAGTATATATATTCTTGATCGTCGTGACATTTTATGTCGATCTAGCCATGTCCGTCCGTCTGTCCGTCCGTCCGTCCGTCCGTCCGTCCGTCCGTCCGTCCGTCCGTCCGTCCGTCCGTCCGTCCGTCCGTCCGTCCGTCCGTCCGTCTGTCTGTCGAAAGCACGCTAACTTCCGAAGGAGTAAAGCTAGCCGCTTGAAATTTTGCACAAATACTTCTTATTAGTGTAGGTCGGTTGGTATTGTAAATGGGCCATATCGGTCCATGTTTTGATATAGCTGCCATATAAACCGATCTTGGGTCTTGACTTCTTGAGCCTCTAGAGTGCGCAATTCTTATCCGATTCGAATGAAATTTTGTACGGCGTGTTTTTTTATGATATCCAACAACTGTGCTAAATATGGTTGAAATCGGTTCATAACCTGATATAGCTGCCATATAAACCGATCTTGGGTCTTGACTTCTTGAGCCTCTAGAGGGCGCAATTTTTATCCGATTGAAATGGAATTTCGCACGACGTGTTTCGTTATGATATCCAACAACTGTGCCAAGTATGGTTCAAATCGGTCCATAACCTGATATAGCTGCCATATAAACCGATCTTGGGTCTTGACTTCTTGAGCCTCTAGAGTGCGCAATTATTATCCGATTGAAATGAAATTTTGCACGACGTGTTTTGTAATTATATTCAACAACTGTGCCAAGTATGGTTCAAATCGGTTCATAACCTGATATAGCTGCCATATAAACCGATCTTGGGTCTTGACTTCTTGAGCCTCTAGAGGGCGCAATTCTTATCCGAATGGAATGGAATTTCGCACGGCGTGTTTTGTTATAATACCCAACAACTGTGCCAAGTATGGTTTAAATCGGTTCATAACCTGATATAGCTGCCATATAAACCGATCTTGGGTCTTGACTTCTTGAGCCTCTAGAGTGCGCAATTCTTATCCGATTGGAATGAATTTTTGGCACCAAGTATTTCGTTATGATATCCAACAACTGTGCCAAGTATGGTTGAAATCGGTCCATAACCTGATATAGCTGTCATATAAACAGATCTGGGGATTTGACTTCTTGAGCTTCTAGAGGGCGCAATTCCTATCCGATTTGGCTGAAATTTTGCATGACGTATTTTATTTTTACTTTCAACAACTGTGTCAAATAAGGTTCAAATCGGTTCATAACCTGATATAGCTGCCATATAAACCGATCTGGGATCTTGACTTCTTGACCCCTAGAGGTCGCAATTATTATCCGATATGCCTGAAATTTTGTACGACGGATCCTCTCATGACATTAAACATACGTGTTTATAATGGTCTGAATCGTTCTATAGCCCGATACAGATCCCATATAAATCGTTCTCTCTATTTTACTTCGTGAGCCCTAATGGACGCAATTCTTATACGAATTGGCTGAAATTTTACACAGGTCTCCAACATATAATTTAATTGTGGTCCGAACCGGACCATATCTTGATATCGTTTTAATAGCAGAGCAACTCTTTTCTTATATCCTTTTTTGCCTAAGAAGAGATGCCGGGAAAAGAACTCGACAAATGCGATCCATGGTGGAGGGTATATAAGATTCGGCCCGGCCGAACTTAGCACGCTTTTACTTGTTTTCCATGCAAATCGTACCGTGTGATTCAAGTCAATGGACAAATAGGTCATTACGTTATAATCTCCCAAAGATAACACAAAACAAAACTCAACACACACCCGCACCCACACCCACACCGACACCGGCACAAACAAATGTACAAACTCTCCATCTTGGGGTGGCAAAAAAAAAAAAAGTTTAATCATCTTCAACATCAAGGAAACAGGAAAAAGTAATTTGTTCGTTAGAGATTGGTAAAGTTGACATAGAACACAAAATATCCATTTGGTTAACTTTGCTTTAAATACATTTCCCAGATATCTAGAAAATATAAGCAATCAGAATCAAAATGAGATTTTTAAAGAATGATTACAAAGAGAAAGATAGACAAACAAGCGTTAAGTTTAAAAGTGGCTGAATCTCATTTAGTTTTCATTACAAATCGTGCACTTAATGTATTTTTATAAACACAACTCCTCATTTGATTTCATGAGTTTCGAAGCTTATTATACCCACCCCAGTGGAATGGGGGGTATATTAATTTAGTCATTCCGTTTGCAATACATCGAAATATCCATTTCCGACCTATTTTCGGATCGTCGTAAAATTCTAAGACGATTTAACGATGTCCGTGTGTCTGTCCGTCTATCCGCCTGTTTGTCCGTCTGTCCGTCCGTCTGTCTGTCCGTCTGTCCGTCCGGCTGTCCGTCCGTCTGTCCGTCCGTCTGTCCGTCCGTCTGTCCGTCCGTCTGTCCGTCCGTCTGTCCGTCCGTCTGTCCGTCCGTCTGCCCGTACGTCTGTTGTAATCACTCTAGAGCCTTCAAAAATTGAGATATTGAGCTGAAATTTGGCACAGATACGTCTTTTTGATGCATGCTACTTAAGTTCTTGAACGGGCCAAATCGGACCATATTTTAATATATCTGCTATATAGACCGATTTTCCGACAAAGGGTCTAATGCCCAAAAAAACTTTATTTTGCATTAGATTTTGCTGAAATTTGCAACAGTGAGTAGTTTAAGGCTTCCCGACAACTGACCTAAATATGATTCAGATCGGACTATATTTAGATATAGCTGCCATATAGACCGATCTGTCGACAAGATAAAGAGTCTGAAGTTCATAAAAGCTTTATTTGTTACCCGATTTCGCTGAAATTTAAAATAGTGTGCAGTTTGAAGCCTCTCAAAATCCGACCCAAATATGGTAGAGATCGGACTCCATTTAGATATAGCTACCATATAGACCGATCTACCGATATAGGGTCTGAAGCCTATAAAAGATTTATTATACCCACCACCGACGGATGGGGGTATATTCATTTTGTCATTCCGTTTGCAACGCATCGCAATATCCATTTCCGACCCTATAAAGTATATATATTCTTGATCAGCGTAAAAATCTAAGACGATCTAGACATGTCCGTCCGTCTGTCCGTCTGTCTGTTGAAATCACGCTACAGTCTTTAAAAATAGAGATATTGCGCTGAAGTTTTGCACATATTCTTTTTTTGTCCATAAGCAGGTTAAGTTCGAAGATGGGCTATATCGGACTATATCTTGATATAGCCCCCATATAGACCGATCCGCCGATTTAGGGTCTTAGGCCCACAATAGCCACATTTATCATCCGATTTTGCTGAAATTTGGGACAGTGAGTTGTGTTAGGCCCTTCAACATCTTTCGTCAATTTGGCTCAGATCGGTTCAGAGTTGGATATAGCTGCCATATAGACCGATCCTCCGATTTAGGGTTTAAGGCCCATAAAAGCCACATTTATTAACCGATTTTGCTGAAATTTGGGACAGTGAGTTGTGTTAGGCCCTTCGACTTCCTCCGTTAATTTGGCCCAGATCGGTTCAGATTTCGAAATAGCTGCCATATAGACCGATCCTCCGATTTGGTGTCTTAGGCCCACAAAAGTCACATTTATTATCCGATTTTGATGAAATTCGAAACAGTGAATTGTGTTAGCCCCTTCGACATCTTTCTTCAATTTGGTCCAGATCGGTTCAGATTTGCATATAGCTGCCATATAGACCGATTTCTTGATTTATGGTTTTGGGCCCATAAAATGCTCATTTATTGTCCAATGTCGCCGAAATTTGGGACAGTAAGTGAGGTTAAGGGCCTTGACATACTTCTGCAATATCGCACAGATCGGTCCAGATTTGGATGTAGCTGCCATATAGACCATTATCTCGATTTAAAGTCTTGCCCCATAAAAGGCGCATTTATTGTCCGATTTCGCCGAAATTTGGGACAGTGCTTTGTATTAGGCTCTTCAACATTTTTATGCAACTTGTCCCAAATCAGTCCAGATTTGGATACAGCTGCAATGTAGAGCAATATCTCTATTTAAAGTCTTGGCCCCATAAAAGGCGCATTTATAATCCGATTTCACTGAAGTTTGACACAGTGTCTTACATTAGACTTTTCGACATCCGTGTCGTATATAGTTCAGATCGGTTTATTTTAAGATTTAGCTAGTATACTTATTAGTATTTGGTCCAAATCGGAACCTTTTTTGATAAAACTGATATAGGACATAAGGTTTGAAATTTTCACCGAATTTTGGTGAAAGGTGGTTTACATATATACCCGAGGTGGTGGGTATCCAAAGTTCGGCCCGGCCGAACTTAACGCCTTTTTACTTGTTGAGATTAGGCGAAGAATAATACTGGCAAACAGATGCTACTTTGGTCTAAGTAAGCAGTTTAGAAACAAGGCCACCTCTCGACAGACGAAGACTACACTTTGCAAGACACTGATAATGCTCGTGCAGCACGGGTACTTGTGGAAGCAGATGAGGCAGTGCTTGGAGTATTTGAGAGAAAGATACTTGGTAAAATATATGGTAAATATATGGACCAGTTTGCGTTAACGGAGAATATAGGCGACGTATGAACCACGAGCTGTATGACGACGATAGCATAGTTGCACGTATCCAAATACAACGGCTGCTGTGGCTAGATCATGTTGTAAGACTGGATGAAGAAGCTCCAGCAAAGAAGTCTTTTGAAGGCAACCACGGTGGTACACGCAAACCGGGAAGACCAAAAGCCCGATGGAAAGATCAAGTTGTGGGAGACACCTCGAAACTTGGTGTCAGATCGAGGCGCTTCTAACGCTATTCTACGTTCTGCTAGTGGAACAGATATTCTGTCATAGCCATTAAAAGTAAGTAAAGTAAGTTTTAGGTCACATGCCATCCTACCCAAAAACGGTAAAGATCGAATTGTATTTAGACTTGGCTGTCATGTGGACCGATATGCCGGTTAAGGGTCTCAAGCTCATAAAAGCTTTTTTATACCCACCACCGAAGGATGGGGGTATATTCATTTTGTCATTCCGTTTGCAACACATCGAAATATCCATTTCCGACCCTATAAAGTATATATATTCTTGATCAGCGTAAAAATCTAAGACGATCTAGCCATGTCCGTCCGTCTGTCCGTCTGTCTGTTGAAATCACGCTACAGCCTTTAAAAATTGAGATATTGAGCTGAAATTTTGCACAGATTCTTTTTTTGTCCATAAGCAGGTTAAGTTCGAAGATGGGCTATATCGGACTATATCTTGATATAGCCCCCATATAGACCGATCCGCCGATTTAGGGTCTTAGGCCCATAAAAGCCACATTTATTATCCGATTTTGTTGAAATTTGGGACAGTGAGTTGTGTTAGGCCCTTCGACATCCTTTGTCAATTTGGCTCAGATCGGTTCAGATTTGGATATAGCTGTCATATAGACCGATCCTCCGATTTAGGGTCTAAGGCCCATAAAAGCCACATTTATGGTCCGATTTCGCTGAAATTTGGGACAGTGAGTTGTCTTAAGCCCTTTGACATGTTTCTTTAATTTGGTCTAGATCGGTTCAGATTTGGATATAGCTGCCATATAGACCGATCCTCTGGTTTACGGTCTTAGGCCCACAAAAGCCACATTTATTATCCGATTTTGATGAAATTCGGGGCAGTGAGTTGTGTAAGGCCCTTCGACATCCTTCGTTAATTTGGCTCACATCGGTCCAGATTTGGATAAAGCTGCCATATAGATCGATCCTCCGATTTATGGTGTAAGGCCCATAATAGCCACATTCATTATCGGATTTTGCTGAAATTTGGGACAGTGAGATGTGTTAGGCCCTTTGACATATTTCGTCAATTTGGTCCTGATCGGTTCAAATTTGGATATAGCTGCCATATAGACCGATTTCTTGATTTATGGTTTTGGGCCCATAAAATGCTCATTTATTGACCGATGTCGCCGAAATTTGGAACAGTTAGTTAAGTTAAGCCCCTTGACATACTTCTGCAATATCGCACAGATCGGTCCAGATTTGGATATAGCTGCCATATAGACCGATATCTAGGTTTTAGGTTTTGGGGCCATAAAAGACGCATTTATTGTCCGATGTCGCTGAAATTTGAGACAGTGAGTTTGGTTAGGCTTTTCGACGTCCTTCTTCAATTTTGCCCAGATCAGTCCAGATTTGAATATAGCTGCCATATAGACCGATCTCTTTGCATTTATTGTCCGATTTCGCCGAAATTTGGGACAGTGCTTAGTGTTAGGCTTTTCGACATGTTTATGCAACTTGGCCCAAATCGGTCCAGATTTGGATATAGCTGCCATGTAGACCGATATCTCGATTTAATGTCTTGGTCCCATAAAAAGCGCATTTATAATCCGATTTCACTGAATAATTAATTGCGGATTTTTTAAAAGAATGTAAATGCATTTTTAATAAAACTTAGAATGAACTTTAATCAAATATACTTTTTTACACTTTTTTCTAAAGCAAGCTAAAAGTAACGGCTGATAACTGACAGAAGAAAGAATGCAATTACAGAGTCACAAGCTGTGAAAAAATTTGTCAACGCCGACTATATGAAAAATCCGCAATTACTTTTTGGGCAACCCAATATATTTATTAGACCACTAAACGTCCGTGCCGTGTTGCCAGATTGTGGCGAAAGGGGGTTTACATATACACCCGAGGTGGTGGGTATCCAAAGTTCGGGCCGGTCGAACTTAGTGCCTTTTTACTTGTTATGACTTCTTGCATTCATTTTAGATATTGTCCGAAGCAGTCTATAATCACCCGGAGCTCTAAGGAGCTTCTACTGCTCCTTAAAGCTACATTTTCTGCCCTGTTTGACAGAAATTTGTTACGTTATTGGGAAAATAATGCCCTTCACCTCAGTTCAGTTTGTTTAAATATTTGGCAGAACTCACCACCATGGGAATTGCAAATATTCGGCCCTGCTGAACTTAGCACTTTTTTTTGCTTGGTTTCTCAACATTCATTGCTCATATTTTTTCCTAATGCATTCTAGGAATAGATGCAAATTGTTTTGCTTCTTTTAGACAGCAGATTCGTGGTGTGCATTGTTTCCAATGCCCCGGGGACCATTACCATTAGCGAATGCAAATCGATAAAGTTTGCTTTGATTCTTTGCATAGTTTCGTTTGTTTGACTATCTTACAATTTGCATATTACTCTGTAATGGTGTTTTTATCGTTTTGTTGTATAAGAAAAGAAAACGGAAATGGATGCACAGCACTACTGATTCTGATATTTAAGTCGCTTTGGCAGTATACTTGCAAGGCTTTAAATGATGAATGCCTTAGGTTTCTATGTGAAATGCTATAATTTAAAGCATTTGAAGCAATGCAAACTCTTCTTTGTCCAGAAGCATTGAGGCATTATCCAATTCAATATTGTGTGGTTTCATTTTACTTCATGTTTAATTAAGTATGAGATGAGATTTACAAAAGTTTAACACCCCACTAAACCTAATTTCTCAGTTAGCTCCAATCTTCTTCTTATATTGGGTTGCCCAAAAAGTGATTGCGGATTTTTCATATAGTCGGCGTTGACAAATTTTTCACAGCTTGTGACTCTGTCATTGCATTCTTTCTTCTGTCAGTTATCAGCTGTTACTTTTAGCTTGCTTTAGAAAAAAGTGTAAAAAAAAAAAGTACATTTGATTAAAGTTCATTCTAAGTTTTATTAAAAATGAATTTACTTTCTTTTAAAAAATCCGCAATTACTTTTTGGGCAACCCAATATAACAAGTAAGAGCGTGCTAAGTTGGGCCGAGCCGAATCTTATATACCCTCCAACATGGATGAATGAGAACTGTTATGCTATTGGATCTATATCAAGTTATAGTCCGATTCGGATCATAAAGGAATGCTGAACATTGTAGAAGTCATTATGTAATATTGCGCCTTGTAGGGGCTCAAGAAGCAAAATCGGGAGATAGGTTTATATGGGAGCTGT
This sequence comes from Stomoxys calcitrans, assembly GCF_963082655.1. NCBI lineage: Eukaryota > Metazoa > Arthropoda > Insecta > Diptera > Muscidae > Stomoxys > Stomoxys calcitrans. The sequence goes on along the minus strand of NC_081552.1, from coordinate 256,337,094 downwards.
ATCAAGCTATTGATCGATTCAGACCATATCAGACACCTATGTTAAAGGTCATGAGAGAAGCCGTTGAACAAAATTTCTGCCAAATCGGATGACAACTGCGCCCTCTAGAGGCTCAATAAGTCAAGATCCCAGATCGGTTTATAGGGCAGCTATATCAGGTAATGTACCGATTTGCGCTATACTTAGCACATTTATTGGAAATCATAACAAAACACCTTATGAAAGTTTTCAGCCAAATCGGATAGGAATTGCGCCCTCTAGCGGCTCAAGAAGTCAAGACGCAAGACCGGAATATATGGCAGCTATATCAGGTTATGAACCGATATGAACCTCATTTGGCACAGTTGTAGGAATTTATGACAAAACACGTCACGTCATGCAAAATTTCAGCAAAATCGGAAAAGAATTGCGCCCTCTAGTGGCTCAAGAAGTCAAGATCCAAGATGGGTTGAATATGTATGACAGCTATACCAGATTATGAACCGTTTTGAATCGTACTTTGGGGGGAATGTATAGGTCTATCCATCTGTCTGTCCGTATGTCTGTCCGTCTGTCTGTCCGTCTGTCTGTCTGTCCGTCTGTCTGTCCGTCTGTCTGTCCGTCTGTCTGTCCGTCTGTCTGTCCATATATCTGTCCGTCTGTCTGTCCGTCTGTCTGTCCGTCTGTCTGTCCGTCTGTCCGTCTGTCTGTCCGTCTGTCTGTCCGTCTGTCTGTCCGTCTGTCTGTCCGTCTGTCTGTCCGTCCGTCTGTCTGTCCGTCTGTCTGTCCGTCTGTCTGTCCGTCTGTCTGTCCGCCTGTCTGTCCATCTGTCTGTCCGTCTGTCTATCCATCTGTCTGTCCGTATGTCTGTCCGTCTGTCTGTCCGTCTGTCTGTCTGTCTGTCTGTCCGTCTGTCTGTCTGTCTGTCTGTCCGTCTGTCTGTCCGTCTGTCTGTCTGTCTGTCTGTCCGTCTGTCTGTCTGTCTGTCTGTCTGTCTGTCTGTCTGTCTGTCTGTCTGTCTGTCTGTCTGTCTGTCTGTCTGTCTGTCTGTCTGTCTGTCTGTCTGTCTGTCTGTCCGTCTGTCTGTCCGTCTGTCTGTCCGTCTGTCTGTCCGCCTGTCTGTCCGTCTGTCTGTCCGTCTGTCCGTCTGTCTGTCTGTCCGTCTGTCTGTCTGTCCGTCTGTCTGTCCGTCCGTCCGTCTGCCCGTCTGTCAGTTGAAATCATGCTACAGTCTTTAAAAATAGAGATATTGAGCTGAAATTTTGCACAGCTTCTTTTTTTTCCTTAAGCAGGTTAAGTTCGAAGATGGGCTATATCGGACTATATCTCGATATAGCCCCCATATAGACCGATCCGCCGGTTTAGGGTTTTAGGTCCACAAAAAACACATTTTTTATCCGATTTTGATGAAATTTGAAACAGTGAGTTGTGTTAGACCCCTCGAAGTCCTTCTTCAATTTGGTTCAGATCGGTCCAGATTTGGATATAGCTGCCATATAGACCGATCCTCCGATTTAGGGTCTTAGGCCCATAAAAGCCACATTTATTATCCGATTTTGCTGAAATTTAGGACAGTGAGTTGTATTAGGCCCTTAGACTTCTTGCTTCAATTTGGCGCAGATCGGTCAAGAGTTGGATATAGGTGCCATATAGATGGGTCCTCCGATTTAGGGTCTTAGACCCATAAAAGCCACATTTATTATCCAATTTTGCTGAAATTTAGGACAGTGAGTTGTGTTAGGCCCTTCGACATCCTTCTTCTATATGGCCCAGATCGGCCCAGATGTGTATATAGCTGCCATATAGACCGATCTCTTCATTTAAGGTCTCGGGGCCATAAAAGGCGCATTTATTTTCCGTTGTCGCCGAATTTTGGGACAATGAGTTATGTTAAGCCCCCAGACATACTTCTGCAATGTGGCACAGATCGGTTCAGATTTGGACATAGCCGCCATATATACCGATATCTCGTTTTTAGGTTTTGGGGCCATAAAAGGCGCATTTATTGTCCGATTTTGCTGAAATTTGGGACAGTGGATTGTGTTAGGCCCTTCGACATTCTTCTTTAATTTGGCGCAGATCGGTCAAGTGTTGGATATAGCTGCCATATAGACAGGTCCTCCGATTTAGGTTTTGGGCCCATAAAGGCCACATTTATTCTCCGATTTTGCTGAAATTTGGGACAGTGTGTTGTGCTCGTCATCTTTCTTCAATTTGGTCCAGATCGGTCCAGATTTCGATATAGTTGTCATGTAGACCTATCTCCGGATAAAGGGTCTGAAGGCCATTAAAGTTTTATTTTTTATCCGATTTTGCTGAAATTTGCAACAGTGAGTAGTTTAAGGCTTCCTAACAACTGACCCAAATATGGTTTACATCCGACTATATTTAGATATAGCTGCGATATAGACCGATCTCCCGATAAAGGGTCTGTACCCCATAAATCCTTTATTTTTTCCCGATATCGCTGAAATTTGAAACAGTGAGTAGTTTTAGGTCACCCGCCATCCGACTCAAATATGGTAAAGATCGGACTGTATCTAGAAATAGCTGTCATTTAAACCGATATGCCGGTTAAGGGTCTGAAGCTCATACAAGCTTTATTTATTAGCCGATTTTGTTGAAATTTGAAATACAAAATTCAACAACAACTTATAGTTATTAGACCACTCAATGCCCGTGCCGAATTTGGGTGCATAAGTTATCCAATTTTCACCAGATTGTGGCGAAAGGGGATTTACATATATACCCGAGTTGGGGGGTATCCAAAGTTCGGCCCGGCCGAACTTAATGCCTTTTTACTTGCTTTATGTTCTCAAGGAGCGCTGCAAAAAAAATTGATTAAATCGCTATAGTGCCAGCGAAGGCTGTAGGCAAACGGAGTTGATGTAGGATAGACCAAAGACGCCCTATTGTCAGTGGCGATAATGCATTTAAGCGCAGTCATTGGGTTCATTACTAGACATAACAAGTTAAACATATGTCTACCATAGGCGTTAGAAAATATGATATTTGCCGCTGGTGTCACGATGTAGAGACTACAGGGGACAGTTATTGTTTCCCACTTCAATTCCCTGATCTTTCTCAAAATAGAAATAGAACACTTTGATCTTTTTTCATTCAGACCTCAAAGGCGTGAACCCATTTAAATGCAAGGCCTTCATCATAGTGGAAGAGTGGTACGAGAAAGTACATTGAAACCTGTCTTCTTCAGGCCGGTGTTACTAATCAGAGAAGAGGAAGAGTTCACGAGGAATCACCATGGGTTACATGACGGTTTAATACTTAAATTTTGACGTCATCCTCTTCCAACCTTACGTAACCTTCAGCCCAAACTGATAACAAATGCGGCTTTCAAGGACTCAAGATCTCAAATCTGGATTTCGGTTTATATGGGAGCTATATTTGGCACAGTTGTTGGAAGCATAGTATGAGCAAAATTACCAGCTGGTATCCTCATTCGTTCGACGGCTATCTTGATTTCGACAGACGGACGGACATGGTTGTCAAGACGATCAAGACTTTATAGGGTCGCAGTTCCATATCTCAAAGTGTAACAAACGAAATGACTAGAATAGTATACCCGCCATCCTATGATGGTGGGCATAAAAAGCGAAAGGCCATTCTCCATATAAACACGTATAAAACACAACGTTCTTAAAGTTTTTCTTTTTTTTTTTTTTTGAGGAATTGAAAAAATATGCCAGCAGACAAATGGTCACATGTTAGAACGTGACAATTTTTTAAACGTGACTTTGATGAGATTTAAAATTTGTTTGCCATGTAATGGCCTGTGGCCCTTCAGCCAACCAACCTCTGTCCCTTTGGGCAAATAAACAAAATACACATGAGCAGCAAATCTTTTGATGATCTGATACATATGTCCCATCGAGTTTTTTGTTTTTCCTTGTCTCGCTTCAGGTTAGAATATTGCAGAAGAACAATAAGTTTTTGCAAGGCAAGAAAATGAGAATGTGTGAAAAAAAGGAACTCATATTTGTAAGTCATAATTATAACAAGTAAAAAGGCGTTAAGTTCGGCCGGGCCGAACTTTGGATACCCACCACCTCGGGTATATATGTAAACCACCTTTCATCAAAATTCGGTGAAAATTTCATACCTTATACTCATATACCTCATACCGATCTGAACTATATACGACACGGATGTCGAAAAGCCGAACATAGGTCACTGTGTCAAATTTCATTGAAATCGGATTATAAATGCGCCTTTTTTGGGCCAAGACTTTAAATCGAGATATCGGGCTACATGGCAGCTATATCCAAATCTGGACCGATTTGGGCCAAGTTGCATAAACATGTCGAAGAGCCTAACACTAAGCACTGTCCCAAATTTCGGCGAAATCGGACAATAAATGCCTCTTTTATGGGCCCTAAACCTTAAATCCAGAGATCGGTCTATATGGCAGCTATATTCAAATTTGGACCAATCTGGGCAAAATTGAAGAAGGACGTCGAAGAGCCTAACCAGACTCACTGTCTCCAATTTCAGCGACATCGGACAATAAATGCGTCCTTTATGGCCCCACAACCTAAAACCTAGATATCGGTCTATATGGCAGCTATATCCAAATCTGGACCGATCTGTTCGATATTGCAGAAGTATGTCAAGGGGCTTAACTTAACTCACTGTTCCAAATTTCGAGGACATCGGGCAATAAATGAGCATTTTATGGGCCCAAAACCATAAATCAAGAAATCGGTCTATATGGCAGCTATATCCAAATTTGAACCGATCTGGACCAAATTGAAGAAATATTTCAAAGGGTCTAACACATCTCACTGTCCCAAATTTCAGCAAAATCGGATAATGAATGTGGCTATTATGGACCTTACACCATAAATCGGAGGATCGATCTATATGGCAGCTATATCCAAATCAGGACCGATCTGAGCCAAATTAACGAAGGATGTTGATGGGCCTTACACAATTCACTGCCCCGATTTTCATCAAAATCGGATAATAAATGTGGCTTTTGTGGGCCTAAGACCCTAAACCGGAGGATCGGTCTATATGGCAGCTATATCCAAATCTGGACCGATCTGAACCAAATTGACAAAGGATGTCGAAGGGCCTAACACAACTCACTGTCCCAAATTTTAACAAAATCGGATAATAAATGTGGCTTTTATGGGCCTAAGACCCTAAATCGGCGGATCGGTCTATATGGGGGCTATATCAAGATATAGTCCGATATAGCCCATCTTCGAACTTAACCTGCTTATGAACAAAAAAATAATCTGTGCAAAATTTCAGCTCAATATCTGTATTTTTAAAGGCTGTAGCGTGATTTCAACAGACAGACGGACAGACGGACGGACATGTCTAGATCGTCTTAGATTTTCACGCTGATCAAGAATATATATACTTTATAGGGTCGGAAATGGATATTTCGATGTGTTGCAAACGGAATGACAAAATGAATATACCCCCATCCTTCGGTGGTGGGTATAAAAAAAGTAAATGGCTACGGAAGCACACATATTAAAGTTAAAGTTTAACTTGAATTTTTATCTCAAAATATTAAAATTGCAAAATTTTGAGTGATCTTCTACAAACAAAACTGCAGTTTCTTTTTTCAAAGCACAAAGTTTAGCGAAACGTTTTCTAATTCTCTAAGTGAAAACTCTCATTGAACTTTTTATACTCTACACCATACCTTTGAACGTCTAGGGCTATCAAAAACGGCTTTGTAGTCAACAAAGAGATGGCAGTCCTTCTCGGGTATTTTCCAGGATTTGCGCAGTGTGAATATCTGGTCTAGGGTGGATTTACCAGGTCTAAAAGCCGCATTGATAGGACCCAATTATCTCATTGACTTTAGGTTTTAATCTTTCTCGCAGTACACTCAAGAGAATCTTGTATGCGATGGGGAGGAGACTTATTCCTCTGTAGTTGGCACATTCCCTCTTATATCCTTTCTTGTGTACGGGACATAGTACGATGAGGTTCCAATCATAGGGTATGCAATCTTGTAGCCAAATCCCGCAGACAAGCTGATGCATATGCCTTATCAGCGTGTTGCCTCCGATCTTAAGTAGTTCAGCGGGCAACCCGTCGACTCCTGCTGCCTTGTTGTTCTTCAGTCGGGTCTTAGTTACTTGGACCTCATTCTGACTAGGAGGTAGACATTCTATACCTTCATCAGGGATTGGTTCTGCGGAAACCTATTCGCCGCCAACGTCGAACACTAGCAGTTGGGTAAAATGTTCCTTCCATATCCTCAGCACACTATCTGTGTCAGTTACCAGATTTCCTCCTGTGTTTCTGCAGAAGGGTGAGCCTGTGCCAAAGCCATGGGGTTGATGTTTGATTCTTTGGTAGAATTTTCGGACTTCATTCTAACTCCTGGACATCTCAATTCGTTCAATAGACGTTTCTCTTCCCTCCTCTTCTCCCGATACCTCTGTATTTTCTGACACGTTGCTACTGATTGCAGGGTTGCTCTGTATGCCGCATTTTTGGCTTCAGTAGCATTTCGACACTCTTTGTCGTACCATGGGTTCTTTGGGGATGCTTCCGCTACCCAAATATGGATTTTACGGCATTTTCCATAGAGTGGGAAATAGAATACCACTGCGCGGTTATATCATCAGGAGAAGGAGTGCATTCATTAAGCAGTTTGCTTAGTAGAGTAGAGTATGGCGTTGCCGTCCGATGTGTTTGCAGCTTTTCAAAGTGTCCAGCTTCCGTGCAGTGTCAGATCATGATTTTCTTGCCATACTCACATGCATGCGAACCTTTGCTGGAACAAGGTAATGATCCGGATCCATATTTGCTCCACGGATCGATCGTACTTCTAACACGCTGAATGGATGACTTCCATTTATCACAAGGTGACCAATTTGGTTTCTTGTATTTTGATCGGATGACAGCCATGTGACTATGAGGATATTTATACCCACCACCATAGGATGGGGACATACCAATCTAGTCATTCGGTTTGTAACACCTCGAAATATTGATCTGCGAACCCATAAAGCAGATATATTCTAAAGGGTGATTTTTTTGAGGTTAGGATTTTCATGCATTAGTATTTGACAGATCACGTGGGATTTCAGACATGGTGTCAAAGAGAAAGATGCTCAGTATGCTTTGACATTTCATCATGAATAGACTTACTAACGAGCAACGCTTGCAAATCATTGAATTTTATTACCAAAATCAGTGTTCGGTTCGAAATGTGTTCATTCACCGTTCAGCGATGAGGCTCATTTCTCGACTTTCTGAGTCGAACTAGCCATGTCCGTCCGTCCATCCGTCTGTCAAAATCGTGGTAACAGTCGAACGCAAAAAGCTAGCCACTTGAAATTTTGCACAGATATTTCTTGTTCATGTAGGTCAATGGAGATAGCAAATGGGCCACATCGATTAAAATTTGGATATAGCCCCCATATAAACCGATCCCCGTATTTGACTTCTAGAGCCCCCGAAAGCCCCAATTTTCGTCCGATGTGGCTAAAATTTGGAACAAAGACTTGAGTTATGACCTTTAACATCAATGCCAGGTGTGATCCAAATCGGTCTATAAACGGATATAGCCTTCCTATAAACCGATCACCGGAATTGACTTCTTGCGCCCCTATAAGCCTCAATTTTCATTCCATTTGGCTGGACCGATCTCCCGATAAAGGGTCTGAAGACCATAAAAGCTTTACTTAATACCCGATTTCGCTGAAATTTAAAACAGTGAGTCGCTCTAGGCCTCCGACATCTGACATTAATATGGTTCAGATCGGACTATATTTAGATATAGCTGCCATATTGACCGATTTCCCGATAAAGGGTCTGAAGCCATAAAAGCTTTATTTTTAACCGATTTTACTGAAATTTGAAACAGTGAGTAGTTTAAGGACTACGAATATCTGACCCAATTATGGTTCAGATCTAACTATATTTAGATATAGCTGCCATATAGACCGATCTGCCGATAAATGGTCTGAAGCCCATAAAAGCTTTATTTATTGCCCAATTTGGTTGAAATTTGAAACTGTTTGTTATTTTAAGCCTCCCAACATCTGACCTAAGTATGGTTCACATCGAACTATATTTAGATATAGCTGCCATATAGACCGATCTGCCGATAAAGGGTCTGAAGCCCATAAAAGCTTTATTATTTATCCGTTTTCGCTGCAATTTAATACAGTGAGTAGCTATAGGCCTCCCTACATCTGATCCAAATATGGTTCAGATAGGTCTATATTTAGATATAGCTGCCATATAGACCGATCTCCCGATAAAGGGTCTGAAGCCCATAATAGCTCTATTTATTACCCGATTTCGCTGAAATTTGAAACAGTGGGTAGTTTTAGGTCTCCCGAATCCATCCCAAATACGATTTGGGTCTGACTATATTTAGATGCAGCTGCCATATGGACCGATCTCCCGATAAAGGGTCTGAAGCCTATAAAAGCATTATGAGTAGTTTTAGCCCACCCGCCATCCGACCCAAATATGGTAAAAATGGGATTATATTTAGATATAGCCGTCATATAGACCGATTTGCCAGTTAGGGATCTGAAATTCAAAAAGCTTTATTTTATTACCCGATTTTGTTGAAATTTCAAATACAAAATTCCACAGTGACTTCTATTTATAAGACCACTCAATATCCGTGCCGAATTTGGGTGCATAAGTTAGCCAATTTTCATCGGATTTTGACATAAGGCGGCTTGCATATATACCCGAGGTGGGGGGTATTCAAAGTTCGGCCCGGCCAAACTTAATGCCGTTTTACTTGTTTTATGTTGAAATTTGGTGCTGCTAACTACCATGTTTTTTCAGCGTCGAAATCTATTAGCCTCAACTAATTATCGGACGTTATCTGGTGGTGGTTACATTTTCCGACTGTTCGACCAAGAATGTATTCCTTCCCCATAAAAATCTTCCGGAAAGGTTTTAATATTCTCTCTCTAGGGGCTCATAGAAAATATCCTTGGTCTGCTCGTCCTTGTCTTCCGTTGGGCCATGGGCACAAATAAGGTTGATTTTGACAAATTGAACTTTTATGCGGATTTTGGCAAGCCGCATAAAAGTTCAGAGTGTTTCAGTTTCCGACTTACCACAAATCCACAGCCAAATTCTTGCCTCGAGTCATGCCAGCTATAGTTCGTCACCGTTTGGTGTTGTTGTGACGCTATTCCCCGTCCATCGCACTTCCTGTAGGGCGGTTATATCTGCCTTGTACTTCTTCAGTACATGCTGTTTTGGACTCAAAGCCTTAGATCGATGTACATGTATATCAAGATATATTCTAACATGACGACTGCATCATACCCTACACCTAACCTATAATTACAATGTAGGAGCTCTATCCAATTCTGAACCAATTTGAAGGACCTCGGCGGATGTTTTCAGATGGGTGACTAATTTCGATCAAATATGGAGGCCATCGTAGCGCAGAGCTTAGCATGTCCACCTGTGACTCTGAACGCTAGGGTTCGAATCCTGGCGGGACCATCAGAAAAAATTTTCAGTTGTGGTTTTCCCCTCCTAATGCTGGTAACATTTGTGAGCTACTATGCCACGTAAAACTTCTCTCCAAAGAGGTGTCGCACTGCAGCACGCCGTTCGGACTTGGCTATAAAAAGGAAGCCCCTTATTATTGAGCTTAAACTTGAATTGGACTGCACTCATTGGCAGATGGGAAGTTTGCCCCTTGTGCCTTAGTGGAATGTTCATGGGCAAAATTTGCATTTGCATGTTCAAACTGTAATAACTACTGTTGACAAATGACCACATTATTGCAAAATTTCTCAAAATCGCACGAACATATATATGGAAGCTGTATATAAATCTGAACCGATTTCGAGCAAACTTCTAGGGATATTGTGGTAGTAGTCGAGGAAAGCGTTGTAGAAAATATTGGAGTAATTGGTAAATATTTATATACGCTTGCAGTGGCTCTAAAAGTGAAAATCGGGCGATATATATATGAGAGCTATATCTAAATCTGAACCGATTTCTATGAAATTCACCAAAAATACCGAGAGTAAAAAAAAAATATATATTCCCACACAGTTTCTAGAGAATCGCTTAACAAATGGCCATTTTATTGCATTATTACTGCTTATCGGATGAACATTTGGGGTTGCCCAAAAAGTAATTGCGGATTTTTCATATAGTCGGCGTTGACAAATTTTTTCACAGCTTGTGATTCTGTAATTGCATTCTTTCTTCTGTCAGTTATCAGCTGTTACTTTTAGCTTCCTTTAGAAAAAAAGTGTAAAAAAAAGCATATTTGATTAAAGTTCGTTCCAAGTTTTATTAAAAATGCATTTACTTTCTTTTGAAAAAATCCGCAACTACTTTCTGGGCAACCCAATATATATATGGGAGATATATCCAATCTGAACCGATTTTTTCCAATTTCAATAGCGTTTGTCTCTAGGGCGAAAAACACGCCTGTACCAAATTTTGAGACGATCGGACGAAAATTACGACCTGTAATTTGTAGAAAAATTGACATTGGCAGACGGACAGACAGACGGACATAGCTTTATCGAATCAGAAAGTGATTCCGCGTCAATCGGTATACTGATCAATGGGTCTATCTCTCTTCCTTCTGGGTGTTACTCTGTACCACATTAGTGGTGTAGGGTATAATAAATATACTCTCACCAAAGGGTGATGGATATACATCAGGCACATATTGGCTGGTGATAAATGTTTATCCTGTACAGCTCTTCAAATGTGTGGATTCACCATTTTCCTGAATAAACTAAACTTCCTCAAAGTATGGGTTTTAAAAGAAAATTGAACTAATTTATTTTTTTTTTCTCTGCTTTAACCACTTTTACCGGACTATGACACCACAATTTTATCGATAAACCCTTGAGTATTTCTATATTGGCTATGTACGAGTATTTGTTTCTTGATGGTATGTGTGATTTTAATTACATTAATTAACACTCCATACAATTACTTCGCTTCCAGTTCTACAATACTATGGCATCCCATACAATGGTTGATATGTTGGATTGATAGTTGGCGTAACATTAGAGTAATGAGAAAAATAATGCAGGCTAATGCTGTTAAAGATAAGTAACGACCCGCCAGAGTCGGGCAGAAGCCGACCTTCTAATAACCTACGCCACATTGGATAAGCAGGCTAAGTCGTGGAAATTTGAAATTTGCTGAAATTTGAAATGTAAAATTTGTACCAAAATTCGTACAATATGCACGGGAGTCACAAAAAAAAAATTAAAACAAGTAAAAGCGTGCTAAGTTCGGCCGGGCCGAATCTTATATACCCTCCACCATGGATCGCATTTGTCGAGTTATTTTCTCGGCATCTCTTCTTAGGCAAAAAAAAAGGATATAAGAAAAGATTTGCTCTGTTATTAGAGCGATATCAAGATATGGTCCGGTTTGGACCATAATTAAATTATATGTTGGAGACCTGTGTAAAATGTCAGCCAATTCGAATAAGAATTGTGCCAAATCAAAGTCAAATAGAGAGAACGATTTATATGGGATCTGTATCGGGCTATAGACCGATTCAGACCATAATAAACACGTTTGTTGATGGTCATGAGAGGATCCGTCGTACAAAATTTCAGGCATATCGGATAATAATTGCGACCTCTAGAGGCTCAAGAAGTCAAGATCCCAGATCGGTTTATATGGCAGCTATATCAGGTTATGAACCGATTTGAACCTTATTTGACACAGTTGTTGAAAGTGATAATGGAATACGTCATGCAAAATTTCAGCCAAATCGGATAGGAATTTCGCCCTCTAGAGGCTCAAGAAGTCAAGACCCCAGATCGGTTTATATGGCAGCTATGTCAGGTTATGGACCGATTTCAACCATGCTTGGCACAGTTGTTGAATATCATAACGAAATACTTGGTGCAAAAATTTATTCAAATCGGATAAGAATCGGTGCCCTCTAGAGGCTCAAGAAGTCAAGACCCCAGATCGGTTTATATGGCAGCTATATCAGGTTATGAACCGATTTGAACCATCTTTGGCACAGTTGTTGGATATCATAACAAAACACGTCGTGCAAAATTTCATCCCAATCGGATAAGAATTGCGTGCTCTAGAGGCTCAAGAAGTCAAGACCCAAGATCGGTTTATATGACAGCTATATCAGTTTATACACCGATTTGAACCATACTAGGCACAGTTGTTGGATATCATAAGAAAACACGTCGTGCAAAATTTCATTCCAATCGGATAAGAATTGCGCACTCTAGAGGCTCAAGAAGTCAAGACCCAAGATCGGTTTATATGGCAGCTATATCAAAATATGGACCGATATGGCCCATTTACAATACCAACCGACCTACACTAATAAGAAGTATTTGTGCAAAATTTCAAGAGGCTAGCTTTACTCCTTCGGAAGTTAGCGTGCTTTCGACAGACAGACGGACGGACGGACATGGCTAGATCGACATAAAATTTCACGACGATCAAGAATATATATACTTTATGGGGTCTCAGACGAATATTTCAAGTAGTTACAATCAGAATGACGAAATTAGTATACCCCCATCCTATGGTGAAGGGTATAAAAACGTATCTGATATCCAACTGTCGAACCAAGTGTTAGGGGGACAACCCTAAACCCCAAACACCGCTAAATCGGACATATTTACCGACTGTGGCAATATGGGACTCAAATGAAAGGTATTTGCGAGTAGAATACGAATCTGATATCCAAATGTGGGACCACGTTTCTGGGGGGTGGACCCCTTCCCCAAAACACACCCCAAACAGGACTTATTTACAGACCATGGGAATATGGGGCTTAA
>NC_081552.1:256283926-256324133 GCF_963082655.1 Stomoxys calcitrans | reverse complement strand
ATGGGAAGGAGACTTATTCCTCTGTAGTTGACACATTCCGTCTTATCTCCTTTCTTGTGTACGGGACATAGTACGATGAGGTTCCAATCATAGGGTATGCGATTTTCTAGCCAAATCCCGCAGACAAGCTGATGCATACGCCTTATCAGCGTGTTGCCTCCGATCTTAAGTAGTTCAGCGGGCAACCCGTCGACTCCTGCTGCCTTGTTGTTCTTCAGTCGGGTCTTAGTTACTTGGACCTCATTCTGACTAGGAGGTAGACATTCTATACCTTCATCAGGGATTGATTCTGCGGAAACCTATTCGCCGCCAACGTCGAACACTAGCAGTTAGTTGGGTAAAATGTTCCTTCCATATCCTCATCATGGTATCTGTGTCAGTTAACAGATTTCCTTCTTTGTTTCTGCAGAGGGTGAGCCTGTGCCAAAGCCATCGGTTTGATGTTTGATTCTTTGAAAGAATTTTCGGACTTCATTCTGACTTCTGGACATCTCAATTCGTTCAATAGACGTTTCTCTTCCCTCCTCTTCTCCCGATACCTCTGTATTTTCTTACACGTTGCTACTGATTGCAGGGTTGGTCTGTATGCCGCATTTTTGGCTTCATTTCGACACTCTTGGTCGTACCATGGGTTCTTTGGGGATGCTTCCGCTACCCAAATATGGGTTTTACGGCATTTTCCATGGAGTGGGAAATAGAATACCACTGCGCGGTTATATCATCAGGAGAAGGAGTGCATTCATTAAGCAGTTTGCTTAGTAGAGTAGAGTATGGCGTTGCCGTCTGTTGTGTTTGCAGCTTTTCAATGTGTCCCGCTTCCATGCAGTGTCAGATCGTAATTTTCTTGCCATACTCACATGCATGCGAACCTTTGCTGCAACAAGGTAATGATCCGAATCCATATTTGCTCCACGGATCGATCGTTCGTCTGACACGCTGGACGTGACCAATTTGGTTTCTCGTGTTTTGATCGGATGACAGCCATGTGACTATGAGGATATTTATACCCACCACCATAGGATGGGGATATACCAATCTAGTCATTCGGTTTGTAACACCTCGAAATATTGATCTGCGAACCCATAAAGCAGATATATTCTAGATTGTCTCAACTTTCTGAGTCGAACTAGACATGTCCGTCCGTCCATCCGTCTGTCAAAATCGTGGTAACAGTCGAACGCAAAAAGCTAGCCACTTGAAATTTTGCACAGATATTTCTTGTTGATGTAGGTCAATGGAGATAGCAAATGGGCCACATCGATTAAAATTTGGATATAGCCCCCATATAAACCGATCCCCGTATTTGACTTCTAGAGCCCCCGAAAGCCCCAATTTTCGTCCAATGTGGCTGAAATTTGGAACAAAGACTAGAGTTATGACTTTCAACATCAATGTCAGTGTGATCCGAATCGGTCTATAAACAGATATAGCCTTCCTATAAACCGATCACCGGAATTGACTTCTTGCGCCCCTATAAGCCTCAATTTTCATTCCATTTGGCTGGACCGATCTCCCGATAAAGGGTCTGAAGACCATAAAAGCTTTACTTAATACCCGATTTCGCTGAAATTTTAAACAGTGAGTAGCTCTAGGCCTCCCGACATCTGACATTAATATGGTTCAGATCGGACTATATTTAGATATAGCTGCCATATTGACCGATTTCCCGATAAAGGGTCTGAAGCCCATAAAAGCTTTATTTTTTAACCGATTTTACTGAAATTTGAAACAGTGAGTAGTTTAAGGACTACGAATATCTGACCCAATTATGGTTCAGATCTAACTATATTTAGATATAGCTGCCATATAGACCGATCTGCCGATAAATGGTCTGAAGCCCATAAAAGCTTTATTTATTGCCCAATTTGGTTGAAATTTGAAACTGTTTGTTATTTTAAGCCTCCCAACATCTGACCTAAGTATGGTTCACATCGAACTATATTTAGATATAGCTGCCATATAGACCGATCTGCCGATAAAGGGTCTGAAGCCCATAAAAGCTTTATTATTTATCCGTTTTCGCTGCAATTTAATACAGTGAGTAGCTATAGGCCTCCCTACATCTGATCCAAATATGGTTCAGATCGGTCTATATTTAGATATAGCTGCCATTTAGACCGATCTCCCGATAAAGGGTCTGAAGCCCATAAAAGCTTTATTATTTATCCGATTTCGCTGCAATTTAATACAGTGAGTAGCTATAGGCCTCCCTACATCTGATCCAGATATGGTTCAGATCGGTCTATATTTAGATATAGCTGCCATATAGACCGATCTGTCGATAAAGGGTCTGGAGCCCATAAAAGCTTTATTATTTATCCGATTTCGCTGAAATTTGAAACAGTGGGTAGTTTTAGGTCTCCCGACATCCATCCCAAATATAATTTGGGTCTGACTATATTTAGATGTAGCTGCCATATGGACCGATCTCCCGATAAAGGGTCTGAAGCCCATAAAAGCATTATGAGTAGTTTTAGCCCACCCGCCATCCGACCCAAATATGCTGAAATGGGACTATATTTAGATATAGCCGTCATATAGACCGATTTGCCAGTTAGGGATCTGAAATTCATAAAAGTTTTATTTTATTACCCGATTTTGTTGAAATTTCAAATACAAAATTCCACAGTGACTTATATTTATAAGACCACTCAATATCCGTGCCGAATTTGGGTGCATAAGTTAGCCAATTTTCATCGGATTTTGACATAAGGCGGCTTGCATATATACCCGAGGTGGGGGGTATTCAAAGTTCGGCCCGGCCAAACTTAATGCCGTTTTACTTGTTTTATGTTGAAATTTGGTGCTGCTAACTACCATGTTTTTTCAGCGTCGAAATCTATTAGCCTCAACTAATTATCGGACGTTATCTGGTGGTGGTTACATTTTCCGACTGTTCGACCAAGAATGTATTCCTTCCCCATAAAAATCTCCCGGAAAGGTTTTAATATTCTCTCTCTAGGGGCTCATAGAAAATATCCTTGGTCTGCTCGTCCTTGTCTTCCGTTGGGCCATGGGCACAAATAAGGTTGATTTTGACAAATTGAACTTTTATGCGGATTTTGGCAAGCCGCATAAAAGTTCAGAGTGTTTCAGTTTCCGACTTACCACAAATCCACAGCCAAATTCTTGCCTCGAGTCATGCCAGCTATAGTTCGTCACCGTTTGGTGTTGTTGTGACGCTATTCCCCGTCCATCGCACTTCCTGTAGGGCGGTTATATCTGCCTTGTACTTCTTCAGTACATCCTGTTTTGGACTCAAAGCCTTAGATCGATGCACATGTATATCAAAATATATTCTAACATGACGACTGCATCATACCCTACACCTAACCTATAATTACAATGTAGGAGCTCTATCCAATTCTGAACCAATTTGAAGGACCTCGGCGGATGTTTTCAGATGGATGATTAAATTTCGATCAAATATGGAGGCCATCGTAGCGCAGAGGTTAGCATGTCCACCTGTGACTCTGAACGCTAGGGTTCGAATCCTGGCGGGACCATCAGAAAAAATTTTCAGTTGTGGTTTTCCCCTCCTAATGCTGGCAACATTTGTGAGCTACTATGCCCCGTAATACTTCTCTCCAAAGAGGTGTCGCACTGCAGCACGCCGTTCGGACTTGGCTATAAAAAGGAAGCCCCTTATTATTGAGCTTAAACTTGAATTGGACTGCACTCATTGGCAGATGGGAAGTTTGCCCCTTGTGCCTTAGTGGAATGTTCATGGGCAAAATTTGCATTTGCATGTTCAAACTGTAATAACTACGGTTGACAAATGACCACATTATTGCAAAATTTCTCAAAATCGCACGAACATATATATGGAAGCTGTATATAAATCTGAACCGATTTCGAGCAAACTTCTAGGATATTGTGGTAGTAGTCGAGGAAAGCGTTGTAGAAAATATTGGAGTAATTGGTAAATATTTATATACGCTTGCAGTGGCTCTAAAAGTGAAAATCGGGCGATATATATATGAGAGCTATATCTAAATCTGAACCGATTTCTATGAAATTCACCAAAAATACCGAGAGTAAAAAAAAAATATATATTCCCACACAGTTTCTAGAGAATCGCTTAACAAATGGCCATTTTATTGCATTATTACTGCTTATCGGATGAACATTTGGGGTTGCCCAAAAAGTAATTGCGGATTTTTCATATAGTCGGCGTTGACAAATTTTTTCACAGCTTGTGATTCTGTAATTGCATTCTTTCTTCTGTCAGTTATCAGCTGTTACTTTTAGCTTCCTTTAGAAAAAAAGTGTAAAAAAAGCATATTTGATTAAAGTTCGTTCCAAGTTTTATTAAAAATGCATTTACTTTCTTTTGAAAAAATCCGCAACTACTTTCTGGGCAACCCAATATATATATGGGAGATATATCCAATCTGAACCGATTTTTTCCAATTTCAATAGCGTTTGTCTCTAGGGCGAAAAACACGCCTGTACCAAATTTTGAGACGATCGGACGAAAATTACGACCTGTAATTTGTAGAAAAATTGACATTGGCAGACGGACAGACAGACGGACATAGCTTTATCGAATCAGAAAGTGATTCCGAGTCAATCGGTATACTGATCAATGGGTCTATCTCTCTTCCTTCTGGGTGTTACTCTGTACCACATTAGTGGTGTAGGGTATAATAAATATACTCTCATACTCTCACCAAAGGGTGATGGATATACATCAGACACATATTGGCTGGTGATAAATGTTTATCCTCTACAGCTCTTCAAATGTGTGAATTCACCACTTTCCTGAATAAACTAAACTTCCTCAAAGTATGGGTTTTAAAAGAAAATTGAACTAATTTATTGTTTTTTTTTCTCTGCTTTAACCACTTTTACCGGACTATGATACCACAATTTTATCGATAAACCCTTGAGTATTTCTATATTGGCTATGTACGAGTATTTGTTCCTTGATGGTATGTGTGATTTTAATTACATTAATTAACACTCCATACAATTACTTCGCTTCCAGTTCTACAATACTATGGCATCCCATACAATGCTTGATATGTTGGATTGATAGTTGGCGTAACATTAGAGTAATGAGAAAAATAATGCAGGCTAATGCTATTAAAGATAAGTAACGACCCGCCAGAGTCGGGCAGAAGCCGACCTTCTGATAACCTTCGCCACATTGGATAAGCAGGCTAAGTCGTGGAAATTTGAAATTTGCTGAAATTTGAAATGTAAAATTTGTACCAAAATTCGTGCAATATGCACGGGAGTCACAAAAAAAAAAAAATTAAAACAAGTAAAAGCGTGCTAAGTTCGGCCGGGCCGAATCTTATATACCCTCCACCATGGATCGCATTTGTCGAGTTCTTTTCCCGGCATCTCTTCTCAGGCAAAAAAGGATATAAGAAAAGAGTTGCTCTGCTATTAAAACGATATCAAGATATGGTCCGGTTCGGACCACAATAAAATTATATGTTGGAGACCTGTGTAAAATTTCAGCCAATTCGTATAAGAATTGAGCCCATTGGGGCTCAAGAAGTAAAATAGAGAGAACGATTTATGTGGGATCTGTATCGGGCTATAGACCGATTCAGACCATAATAAACACGTTTGTTGATGGTCATGAGAGGATCCGTCGTACAAAATTTCAGGCATATCGGATAATAATTGCGACTTCTAGGGGTCAAGAAGTCAAGATCCCAGATCGGTTTATATGGCAGCTATATCAGGTTATGAACCGATTTGAACCTTATTTGACACAGTTGTTGAAAGTAAAAATAAAATACGTCATGCAAAATTTCAGCCAAATCAGATAGAAATTGCGCCCTCTAGAAGCTCAAGAAGTCAAATCCCCAGATCTGTTTATATGACAGCTATATCAGGTTATGGACCGATTTCAACCATGCTTGGCACAGTTGTTGGATATCATAACGAAATACTTGGTGCAAAAATTTATTCAAATCGGATAAGAATGGTGCCCTCTAGAGGCTCAAGAAGTCAAGACCCAAGATCGGTTTATATGACAGCTATATAAGGTTATGGACCGATTTGAAACATACTTGGCACAGTTGTTGGATATCGTAACAAAACACGTCGTGCAAAATTTCCAATCGGATATCCAATCGGATAAGAATTGCGCACTCTAGAGGCTCAAGAAGTCAAGACCCAAGATCGGTTTATATGGCAGCTATATCAAAACATGGACCGATATGGCCCATTTACAATACCAACCGACCTACACTAATAAGAAATATTTGTGCAAAATTTCAAGCGGCAAGCTTTTCTCCTTCGGAAGTTAGAGTGCTTTCGACAGACAGACGGACGGACAGACGGACGGACAGACGGACGGACAGACGTACGGACAGACGGACGGACAGACGGACGGACAGACGGACGGACAGACGGACGGACAGACGGACGGACGGACAGACGGACGGACATGGCTAGATCGACATAAAATGTCTCGACGATCAAGAATATATATACTTTATGGGGTCTCAGAGGAAAATTTCGAGTAGTTACAACCAGAATGACGAAATTAGTATACCCCCCATCCTATGGTGGAGGGTATAAAAATAAATTTGTGTTTGTTTGTAGATTTGTTTGTTTGTTTGTTTGTGTGTTCCTTATAGACTCAGAAACGGCTGACCCGATTTTCTTGAAATTTTCACAGATGTTGCACAATGACCCCGTGGTGAAAATAGGGTACTACATTTTTTGATATCTGAAGGGGGAGCGGACCCTCCCCCTTACCCTAATTTTCAGAAACGCCAGATCTCGGAGATGGGTGGTGCGATTTAAGCGAAATTTTGTGTGCTCTCTTATATATTACCCTAAAAATAACAAGTAAAAGCGTGCTAAGTTCGGCCGGGCCGAATCTTATATACCCTCCACCATGGATCGCATTTGTCGAGTTCTTTTCCCGGCATCTCTTCTTAGGCAAAAAAGGATATAAGAAAAGAGTTGCTCTGCTATTAAAACGATATCAAGATATGGTCCGGTTCGGACCACAATTAAATTATATGTTGGAGACCTGTGTAAAATTTCAGCCAATTCGTATAAGAATTGCGTCCATTAGGGCTCACGAAGTAAAATAGAGAGAACGATTTATATGGGATCTGTATCGGGCTATAGAACGATTCAGACCATTATAAACACGTATGTTTAATGTCATGAGAGGATCCGTCGTACAAAATTTCAGGCATATCGGATAATAATTGCGACCTCTAGGGGTCAAGAAGTCAAGATCCCAGATCGGTTTATATGGCAGCTATATCAGGTTATGAACCGATTTGAACCTTATTTGACACAGTTGTTGAAAGTAAAAATAAAATACGTCATGCAAAATTTCAGCCAAATCGGATAGGAATTGCGCCCTCTAGAAGCTCAAGAAGTCAAATCCCCAGATCTGTTTATATGACAGCTATATCAGGTTATGGACCGATTTCAACCATACTTGGCACAGTTGTTGGATATCATAACGAAATACTTGGTGCCAAAAATTCATTCCAATCGGATAAGAATTGCGCACTCTAGAGGCTCAAGAAGTCAAGACCCAAGATCGGTTTATATGGCAGCTATATCAGGTTATGAACCGATTTAAACCATACTTGGCACAGTTGTTGGGTATTATAACAAAACACGCCGTGCGAAATTCCATTCCATTCGGATAAGAATTGCGCCCTCTAGAGGCTCAAGAAGTCAAGACCCAAGATCGGTTTATATGGCAGCTATATCAGGTTATGAACCGATTTGAACCATACTTGGCACAGTTGTTGAATATAATTACAAAACACGTCGTGCAAAATTTCATTTCAATCGGATAATAATTGCGCACTCTAGAGGCTCAAGAAGTCAAGACCCAAGATCGGTTTATATGGCAGCTATATCAGGTTATGGACCGATTTGAACCATACTTGGCACAGTTGTTGGATATCATAACGAAACACGTCGTGCGAAATTCCATTTCAATCGGATAAAAATTGCGCCCTCTAGAGGCTCAAGAAGTCAAGACCCAAGATCGGTTTATATGGCAGCTATATCAGGTTATGGACCGATTTGAACCATATTTGGCACAGTTGTTGGATATCATAAAAAAACACGCCGTACAAAATTTCATTCGAATCGGATAAGAATTGCGCACTCTAGAGGCTCAAGAAGTCAAGACCCAAGATCGGTTTATATGGCAGCTATATCAAAACATGGACCGATATGGCCCATTTACAATACCAACCGACCTACACTAATAAGAAGTATTTGTGCAAAATTTCAAGCGGCTAGCTTTACTCCTTCGGAAGTTAGCGTGCTTTCGACAGACAGACGGACGGACGGACGGACGGACGGACGGACGGACGGACGGACGGACGGACGGACGGACAGACGGACGGACATGGCTAGATCGACATAAAATGTCACGACGATCAAGAATATATATACTTTATGGGGTCTCAGACGAATATTTCGAGTAGTTACAAACAGAATGACGAAATTAGTATACCCCCCATCTTATGGTGGAGGGTATAAAAATTTGGTATCCAAATTTCGGATGGGGTACCTAGGGGGGCCGCCCCACCCTAAAACTTATCAAACATATATTAAGACCAATCACGACAATATGGGACTCAAATGAAAGGTATTTAGAATAAGAAAACGTATCTGATATCCATTTGTCGGACCAAGTGTTAGGGGGACAACCCCAAACCCCAAAACACCCCTAAATCGGACATATTTACCGACCATGGCAATATGGGACTCAAATGAAAGGTATTTGCGAGTAGAATACGAATACTTATATCCAAATGTGGGAACACGTTTCTGGGGGGTGGACCCCTTCCCCAAAACACCTCCCAAACAGGACTTATTTACAGACCATGGGAATATGGGGCTTAAATAAAAGGTATTTGAGAGTAGAATTAGAATCTGATATCCAAATATGATACCAAGTGTTTGGGGGGCCGCCTCTCCCCAAAAACACCCCCAAAGGGGACAATATTACGACCATAGCAATATGGGGCTCAAATGAAAGGTCTTTGGGAGTAAAGCACAAATCTAATATCAATATTCGGGAAAAGTGTTTATGGGGCCACCCCACCCCCACAACACCACCTAAATAGTAAGTATTTGCTGACTTTTGGAATATGAGGCTCAAATAAGAGGGTTTTTTGAGTGGAACACGAATCAGATATATATTTTCAAGGCCAACTCACTGAGTGGCCGCCCATCCCCCAAAACACACGCCAAGCCGGTCATGTTTGCCGACTATGGAAATATGGGGCTCAAATTAAAGGTGTATGGGAGTAGACTACGTATCTGATATCAACATTAGGGTCCAACTGTCTAGCGGACGTCCCACCACCATAACAACCCCCAAATAGGACATATTTGCTCACCAAGACAATTTGGGTCTTTAAGAGAGTGGGACTAAATATTCATAGTTTTTAGGGCCAATACCCCAAACCAGACATATTTGCTGACTTTTGCAATAAGGAGTTTAAATGAGATTTGAAAACGAATTTGATATCCAATTTTGAGGCCAATGGCAATATGGGGTTCAAGTAAACTCTATATATAAGTGAGAATAGAGCAGGTTGCTGACATATTGTCCGGGCTTAGTGTTTGGGGGACCACCCCAATCCCAAAACACCCCTAAATCGGGCATATTTATCAACCATGTCAATGTGGAGCTTAAATGAAAGGTTTTGTGGGGGTGGAGCAAGAATTGATACCCACTTTAGGGAACAATTTTTTGGGGGTCTACCCCTTTGCCAAAATACCCCACAAGCAGCAATTTTTTTGTGACCATCGCAAAATGGGGCTCAAATAAAGGTATTTGGGAGTAGAATACGAATTTGATATCCAAAAAAAAAGAAAAATATTTTTCGACCATGCCAATATGTGGCTCAAATGAAAGGTATTTGAGATTAGTAATCGAAATTGATAACCCATTTTGGGGCCATGTGTTTGGGGGACGCCTCATCCTGTAAACTCCTCTTAAGCCAATGGCAATATCGGTTTTAAATAAATGGTATTTGAGAGAAGAGCACGATGCTCTCGCGACCTCTCCCCCGAAAACTCGGCCCGGCCGAACTTAATACCTTTTTACTTGTCTTCTTTTTCATACATTGACATCTGCATGTATATTAACATACACCTGGTGTCGAAACACCCTGCCATTTCGAAAATTATGATGGCTATGCTGGCACATCACATATTTCCCTCTGAGATCAAATGCAGCAGGCAAAATTTCACCAGGACTTTAATTCAAAACAACGTAAAATATTGCTGCCGCCAAGGCATAGTCATAACCATCGTTGGTATCTTCATCATCATCTGGTAGTTTTCCTGCTGAGAAATTCTAAACTTGGTTGATATTTCATACGAAAAATGCAGCAATTCATTTTTGGTTTGTTTGTATCTATGGATGTGTGCCACATCAGATGATGTTGTCCTTCAGTGGCAAGGCATAGCATGATATTACGTTGTCTTTACGACAAATATGCCCAACATTCCAAGCTCATCTTGCATCCCTTGCAAATAAATAACTGAGTACATTGTTGTCATAGCTCTTCAACCGCAGGCAAAAGATAGGGCGACTCTTCTGTTGCAGGGAGAACAAGGAGCGAAATATTCCGCTTGAAGGAATTGAAACAAAATCTCTGTTTGCATGGAAAATATGCAAACAAGCGTAATCGTTGTCATAAACCTCATATTTGTATTGACAGGGCGAGTGCATTGGGATGAAGGCAATGTGTTTCGTGAGCAGTCTTATTACGAGTATATATGAGTTGAAGAACTGAAATGAGCTAGAATGGTGGGTCGGTCGTTCGAGTGTTAAGCAATTATGCAAGTTAAGTCATTAATACTAGAAATACATTAATTGTGGGTTTAAATCTTAAAAAATTTTTTTAAGCGGTATTCATGACATTGCTCAAGGTTATTGTGAGTATTTTAACAAATAAAAGCTCGGCAGGGTCGAATCTTACATACCCTCCACCATGGATCGCATTTGTCGAGTTCTTTTCCCGGCATCTCTTCTTCATGCCGGGCCGAACTTTCGATACTCACCACCTCGGATATATATGTAAACCACCTTTCATCAAAAACCGGTGAAAATTGCATACCTTATGTCCCCTTATGTCACTGTCCCAAATTTTGGCGAAATCGGACAATAAATGCGCCTTTTAAGGACCCAAAACCTGAAATCGAGAGATCGGCCTATATGGCAGCTATATTTAAATCTCGACCGATCTGGACCAAATTAAAGAAGGACGCCGAAGAGCCTAACACAATCCACTGTCTCAAATTTCAGCGACATCGGACAAAAAATGCGCCATTTATGGCCCCAAAACCTCAAACCGAGAGATCGCTCTATACGGCAGCTATATCCAAATCTGGACCGATCATGGCACAGAAATTGCAGAAATATGTCAAGGGGCTTAACTTAACTCAATGTCCCAAATTTCAGCGACATCCGACAATAAAAACGCCTTTTATGGGCCCAAAACCTTCAACGGAGAGATCGGTCTATATGGCAGCTATAACCAAATCTGAACCGATCTGAGTCAAACTTAGCAAAAATGTCGAAGGGCCTAACACAACTTACTGTCCCATATTTCAGCAAAATCGGATAATAAGTGTGGCTTTTATTGGCCTAAGACCCTAATTCGGCGGATCGGTCTATATGGCAGCTATATCGAAATCTGAACCGATCTGAGCCAAATTGACGAAGGATGTCAAAGGGCCTAACACAACTCACTATCTTAAGTTTCAGCAAAATCGGATAATAAATGTGGCTTTTATGGGCCTAAGACTCTAAATCGGAGGATCGGTCTATATGGCAGCTATATCTAAATCTGAACCGATCTGACCCAAATTGACGAAGGATGTCGAAAAGCCTATCACAACTCACTGTCTTAAGTTTCAGCAAAATCGGATAATAAATGTGCCTTTTATGGGCCTGAGACCCAAAATCGGATGATCGGTCTATATGGCATCTATATCCAAATCTAGACCGATCTGAGCCAAATTGACGAAGGATATCGAAGGGCCTAACACAACTCACTGTCTTAAGTTTCAGCAAAATCGGATAATAAATGTGCCTTTTATGGGCCTGAGACCCAAAATCGGAGGATCGGTCTATATGGCAGCTATATCCAAATCTGGACCAATCTGAGCCAAATTGACGAAGGATGTCGAAAGGCCTAACACAAGTCACTGTCTTAAGTTTCAGCAAAATCGGATAATAAAGGTGGCTTTTATTGGCCTAAGACCCTAAATCGGCGGATCGGTCTATATGGGGGCTATATCAAGAAATAGTTCGATATAGTCCATCTTCGAAATTAACCTGCTTGCGGACAAAAAAAAGGATCTGTGCAAAGTTTCAGCTCAATGTCTCTATATTCAAAGACTGTAGCGTGATTTCAACAGACAGACGGACAGACGGACGGACATGTCTACATCGTTTTAGAATCTTACGCTGATCAAGAATATATATACTATAAAGGGTCGGAAATGGAAATTTCGATGTGTTGCAAACGGAATGACAAATTGAATATACCCCCATTCTTCGGTGAAAGAAAGATTTGCTCTGCTATTAGAACGATATCAAGATATGGTCCAGTTCGGGCCACAATTAAATTATATATGGGAGACCTGAGTAAAATGTCAGCCAATTCGAATAAGAATTGCGTCCTTTGGGGGGGCTTAAGAAGTAAAATAGAGAGATCGATTTATATGGGAGCTGTATCAGGTTATAGACCGATTCAGACCATAATAAACACGTATGTTGATGGTCCTGAGAGCATCCGTCGTACAAAATTTCTGCCAAATCGGATAATAATGGCGACCTCTAGAGGCTCAAGAAATCAAGACCCCATATCGGCTTATATCGCAGCTATATCAGGTTACTCACCGATTTAAATCTAACTTAGCACAGTAGTTGGATATCATAACAAAACACGTTGTGGCAAATTTCATTCGAATTGGATAAGAATTGCGCCCTCTAGAGGCTCAAGAAATGAAGTGCCCAAATCGGTTTATATGACAGCTATACCAGGTTATGGACCGATTTGAACCATACTTAGCGCAGTTGTTGGAAGTCATAGTAAATTCAAGGTCGGTTTATATGGTAGCTGTATCAGGTTACTCACCGACTTGAATATTACTTTGCACAGTTGTTGGAAGTCATGGTGATATACGTCGTCTAAATTTCAGCCAAATCGGAGAAGAATTGCGCCCTCTAGAGGCTCTAAAATTCAAGTCCCCATGTCGGTTTATATGACAGCTACATCAGGTTATGGATTGATTTGATCCATAATTGGCACAGTTGTTGGGCATCATAACAAAATAATTCGTGCAAAATTTCTTTCCAATCGGTTAAGAATTGCGCCCTCTAGAGGCTCAAGAAGTCAAGACCCAAGATCGGTTTATATGGCAGCTATATCAGGTTACTCACCGATTTGAATCTAACTTATCACATTTGTTGGAAGTCAAAGTAAAACACGTCATGCAAAATTTCATTCCAATCGGATAAGTATTGCGCCCTCTAGAGGCTCAAGAAATCAAGACACATGAATGGTTTATATGGCAGCTATATCAGGTTATGAACCGATTTAAACCATACTTGGCACAGTTGTTGGATATCATAACAGAACACGTCGTGTAAAATTCCATTCAAATCGGCCAAGAATTGCGCCCTCTAGAGGCTAAAAAATCTCCAGACCCAAAATCGGTTTATATGGCAGCTATATAAAAACATGGACTGGATTGAACCATTATCAATCCGAACCGACCTACACTAATAAAAAGTATTTGTGCAAAATTTCAAGCGGCTAGCTTTACTCCTTCGAAAGTTAGCGTGCTTTCGACGGACAGACGGACGGACGGACAGACGGACGGACGGACAGACGGACGGACGGACGGACGGACAGACGGACGGACGGACAGACAGACGGACGGACGGACGGACGTACAGACGGACGGACGGACAGACGGACGGACATAGCTAGATCCTCATAAAATGTCGCGACGATCAAGAATATATATACTTTATGGGGTCTCAGACGAATATTTCGAGTAGTTACAAACAGAATGACGAAATTAGTATACCCCCATCTTATGGTGGAGGGTATAGGAATATTTAACATATGTACGCAGAGGAGTCGCTCATGTGCACTTCATTAGTGAACATAAGTGTGAATTTGGTAGCACTAGTTGATGTGATATGAACAAAATCTTAAATTTTGTTTCACCGTACTGCCTTTGATATGAAAAAACTTTAACCTTACCGCCAATCTTCTACATTGTCAGCAAAATATCTTCTGCTCCCTGCATTCCATACATTTGCATCACAAAATTTAGCTTCGTTGTAGGTTTCGCCTCTTTTGCTGTAGAGAAACCAGCGAGCGTTCTCTGCAATGCAGTAAACCCTAAAACGCAGCTGCAAAAATGTGCACAATACAAGGGCGATTTCGAAAACAATCACCAATGATAGTGTTTTCCCACGAGGACAAGTTTAGTTTGTTGTAACAATAAACTGGTGCTTGCACACACCCAAATATGAACAGTTTTCTGATATGATAGAGATTTTGTTACCCTCCCAGGAGGGGGGAAAGCGGAATATGAATGTGTGATAAAGTTGAATAATGGTAAGATAAACAGGAAACCAATATATTTGACAGCAGTGCCAAGTATGAATTATATTCAAATTCAAGTAAAGTAAAATGGATGTAACCACATAGCCAGAATGCCTAATTAGCGAAATGATTGGGTTGCCCAAAAAGTAATTGCGGATTTTTTAAAAGAAAGTAAATGCATTTTTAATAAAACTTAGAATGAACTTTAATCAAATATACTTTTTTACACTTTTTTTCTAAAGCAAGCTAAAAGTAACAGCTGATAACAGACAGAAGAAAGAATGCAATTACAAAGTCACAAGCTGTAAAAAAATTTGTCAACGCCGACTATATGAAAAATCCGCAATTACTTTTTGGGCAACCATAGTTGCTTATGGTTTCTCTTAAGTAGATAAAATGTGGGTCCTTAGTTATTTTTTCGCCAAAGGGGAGTCAAGCTAATGACTATGCGAATGATGTTAAGGGGAAGATTTCATTATTCATCAACAGATCCTTGGACATAGACATATAAGGCATTGGTATACGTGTGGAAAGTTGACTAAACTTTCTTGTGCATTACCATCGCTCCGAAAATGTCCACTAGACTGTCGTGGATCGGATGAGAATTGCACCCTCTAGAGGTTCAAGAAGTCAAGATTCCAGATCGGTCTATATAGCAGCTATACAAGATTATGAACCGATTTGAATGGTACATGGCATAGTTGTTGAAAGTGATAACAAAACACCACGTGCAAAATTTCAGTTAAATTGGAAGAGAATTGCGCCCTATAGAGGCTCAAGAAGTCAAGATCCCATATTGGTTTATATGGCAGCTATATCAGAACATGGACCGATTTCAACCATACTTAGCGCAGTTGTTGAAAGTGATAGCAAAACACCACGTGCTAAATTTCATTCAAATCGGATGAGCATTGCGCCCTCTAGAGGCTCAAGAAGTCAAGATCCAAAGTCGGTGTATATGGCAGCTATATCAAAACATGAACCTATTTGGCCCATTTACAATCCCAAACGACCTACACCTATGATAAGTATCTGTGCAAAATTTCAAGCGGAAAGCTTTACTCCTTCGAAAGTTTGCGTGCTTTCGACAGACATACGGACGAACGGACGGACGAACGGACGGACAGACGGACGGACATGGCTAGAACGACTTAAAATGACATGACGATCAAGAATATAAACAGAGTATGGGGTCTGAGACTCATTTTTCGAGGTGTTACAAACATAATGACGAAATTAGCATACCCCCATCATATGGTGAAGGGTATAAAAATCAAATTGTGTTTGTTTGTAGGTTTGTTTGTTTGTGTGTTCCTTATAGACTCAGAAATGGCTAAACTGATTTTCTTGATATTTTCACAGATGGTGGATAATGATCCTGTGGTGAAAATAGGGTACTACATTTTTTGATATCTGAAGGGGGGGGGGGCGGACCCTCCCCCCCTAACCTAATTTTCAGAAACACCAGATCTCGGAGATGGGTTGTGCGATTTAAGCGAAATTTTGTGTGCTCTCATATAGTATGCTAAAAATAAAAATTTGGTATCCATATTTCAGATGGGGTACCTAGGGGGGCTGCCCCACCCTAAAATCTACCAAACACATATTTAGACCAATTACGACAATATGGGACTCAAATGAAAGGTATTTAGGATAAGAAAACGTATCTGACATCCAATTGTCGGACCAAGTGTTAGGGGGACAAACCCAACCTCCAAAACACTCCTAAATCGGACATATTTACCGACCATGGCAATATGGGACTCAAATGAAAGGCATTTTCGAGTAGAATACGAATCTGATATCCAAATGTGGGACCACGTTTCTGGGGGTCCACCCCTTTCCCAAAACCCCTCCCAAGCAGGACTTATTTACCGACCATGGGAATATGGGGCTTCAATAAAAGGGATTTGAGAGTAGAATTAGAATCTGATATCCATTTAAGAGACCAAGTGTTTGGGGGGCCACCTCTCCCCAAAAACCTCTCCCAAAGGGGACACATTTACGACCATAGCCACATGGGGCTCAAATGAAAGGTCTTTGGGAGTAATGAACGAATTTGATATCAACATTCGGGAAAATTGTCTATGGGGCCGCCCCACCCCCACAACACCCCCACAACACCACCCAACCCTCAAAACACCCCTAAATCGGACATATTTACCGAACATGTCAATATGGGGCTCAAATGAAATTTATTTGCAAGTAGAATACGAATCTGATGTCCAATGTGGGACCACGTTTCTGGGAGTCCACCCCTTCCCCAAAACACCCCCCAAATAGGACTTATTTAGTGACCGCGGCAATATGGGGCCTAAATAAAAGGTATTTGAGTGTAGAATTATAATCTGATATCCAAATATGAGACAAAGTGTTTGGGAGGCCGCCTCTCCCCAATAACCTCCCCCAAAGGGGACAAATTTACAACATATGGGGCTCAAATGAAAGGTCCTTGGGAGTAATGAACGAATTTGATATCAACATTCGGGAAAAGTGTCTATGGGGCCACCCCACCCCCACAACACCACCCAAATAGTAAGTATTTGCTGACTTTTGCAATATGAGGCTCAAATAAGAGGGTTTTTAGAATGAAACACGAATCCGATGTATATTTTCAAGGCCATCTCACTGAGTGGCCGCCCATCCCCCAAAACACCCCACAAGCCGATCATGTTTGCCGACTATGGAAATATGGGGCTCAAATTAAAGGTATGTGGGAGTAGACCACGTATCTGATATCAACATTAGGGACCAACTGTCTAGGGGACGTCCCACTACCATAACAACCCCCAAATAGGACATTTTTGCTCACCAAGACAATTTGGGTCTTTAAGAGAGTGAGACTAAATATTCATAGTTTTTAGGGCCAATATGCCAAACCAGACATATTTGCTGACTTTTGCAATAAGGAGTTTAAATGAGATTTGAAAACGAATTTGATATCCAATTTTGAGGCCAATGACAATATGGGGTTCATGTTAACGATATAAATTGGGTTGCCCAAAAAGTAATTGCGAATTTTTTAAAAGAAAGTAAATGCATTTTTAATAAAACTTGGAATGAACTTTAATCAAATATACTTTTTTTACACTTTTTTTCTAAAGCAAGCTAAAAGTAACAGCTGATAACAGACAGAAGAAAGAATGCAATAACAAAGTCACAAGCTGTAAAAAAATTTGTCAACGCCGACTATATGAAAAATCCGCAATTACTTTTTGGGTAACCCAATATATAGATATATGAGAAAAGAGCACGTTGCTGATATTTTTTCCGGGCTTAGTGTTTAGGGGACCACCCCAATCCCCAAAACACCCCTAAATCGGGCATATTTACCGACCATGTCAATGTGGAGCTTGAATGAAGTGTATTGGGGGGTAGAGCAGGAATTGATACCCATTTTTGGGACCAATTTTCTGGGGCTCTTCCCCTTTCCCAAAATACCCCGCAGACAGCAATTTTTTAGTGACCATTGCAATATGGGGCTCAAAATAAAGGTATTTGGGAGTAGAATACGAATTTAATATCCAAAGGTAGGACCATCTATTTAGGGCAGCACCCCTTCCCCAAAACTCCCCCCATAGGGTAAACAGTTTTCAACTATGCCAATATGTGGCTGTAGTGAAAGGTATTTGAGATTAGAAAACGAATTTGATAACCTATTTTGGAACCATGTGTTTGGGGGACGCCTCATCCTGTAAACTCCTCTTCAGCTAATGGCAATATGGGGTTGAAATAAATGGTATTTGAGAGAAGAGCACGATGCTGATATTTTTTCAGGGCCAAGTATCTGGGGGACCACTCCCCCGAAAACACCCCTAAATCTGATACCATGATAATATCGGGCTGAAATGAAGTATTTTAAGAATGGAGTACACCTTACATCCAAACTTAAATTCGTAGCCCAATAAAGTTCATGTGGGATTCAGATAAAGGCATTTACATGGTTAAACTCTTAGTCAAGTTTGCATGTTATTTTACTAAAAGACCTTTAATTGTCAAAAATAAATGTTCCAAGGAAATTTTTGTTCCATATAAAGTAAAAGAAGGCGCAGCGGAGCACACCCGGATCAGCTAGTACTAATTAAAGAAAGAAGTTTGTGTTTAGCATCATTTCTGGCCAAAGGGAACCAAACAATTATACGTTTAAAATTTAAAAACGCATCATTTAGAAGTTGCACACCTACAATGGGTCATCAATTCCCATTGTTATGGCCTTGGTTTGGAAAAAACTTCTGAAAGAACTAAACATATTTCTTATGATTTGGACCATTAATAATGTAAAACATCAACACAACTAAGATACCATAATTTTTACATTTCTAGCCACATCATTCCGTTCTAGACTGTTTTCATGCCAACATTTCGTGTTTGCAGGCTGGCAAGCAGGCTGCCTTTTTGAGCTATTTGACAAATTAATTGCCATTAATCAAAATAGCCGCCGGCAAATGGTGGTCTACAAATTGACTTTAGTGCTCCTTTACGGTGTTGATGCTCGTGAATTCTTCATTGTTCTCATTAAACGCAGGAGTGTCAGCCAGCAGTCGGGGCTAGCGGACATAAAATTTGCTGAAGCAGCAGAAAAGGACCCTAAGCTGCTGAGATGTGGGACAGTAAAAGTTTAGTCCCCGTACGGTAAGAAAATAAAACCTCGTTAAATAATACATCCGTTAAGTGGATCGTAAAAATGTTAGAGCCTTGTAGTAGTGAACGAAATAGAATGAAATGCCTGGACGGACGTATGAACGAACTGAGGACGCCTTTCGTGTGTCGTGGCTCATAAAAGGCAACTAATTGCTTCTGGGTCATCAATGACACTTTGGCAAATTTTTATAACATCGTGAAAATGGCTGGCCGTTTTCGTTTTTTTTTTTTTACTAATTGTCGTCTAAAATCCAAAATAGCGAAATAAACGTATCCATTAGCTTAAAGCAAGTGAAAGAGGTCATCAACTGTAGTTTAACAATTTGAAACATAATCACTTTGGGGTTTGGATAATTTGGGCTTGAAGGATGTATGAGAGTCTTGTGCCAAGGTGAGCAGCATGTTTGAAATATATGACAAAAAGTTGAACATAACCAGTAAGGAAAGGCAAAAGTCGGGCGGAGCCGCCTATATAATACCCTACACCATCTGGTATACGTAGTACTTTTGCGCCCTATATTAAAGAGATATGACCAACATCGTGGCTTCTACAGCCTTACAAAATCATATCGGACAAAAGATATATATGGGAGCTATGTCTGAATCTGGACCGATTTATATGAAATTCAATGCACTCGCATTGGGAATAACACAACTAACGCAAAATTTTGTAGAAATCGGGCGAAAAATGTCGGATGAAAGATGTATATGGGAGGTATATCTGAGCAGATTTTTATGAGATTGTTAAATAAAGCTCCCTGTGCCAAATTTGCTAAAGGTCGGTCAATAATTGTGGCTTCTACAGCCTCAAAAGGCCAAATCGGGTGAAATATATGTATGGGTGCTATATCTATTGGGTTGCCCAAAAAGTAATTGCGGATTTTTTTAAAGAAAGTAAATGCATTTTTAATAAAACTTAGAATGAAATTTAATCAATATACTTTTTTTACACTTTTTTTTCTAAAGCAAGCTAAAAGTCACAGCTGATAACTGACAGAAGAAAGAATGCAACTACAGAGTCACAAGCTGTGAAAAAATTTGTCAACGCCGACTATATGAAAAATCCGCAATTACTTTTTGGGCAACCCAAATGCAATAAATATGTACCGATTTTTATGAAATTTTGCAGTCGTGTTGGAACTTCAAAGAAAACACTTTGGAAAAAATTTTGCAAAGATCGGACCAAAATTGTAGCTGCTTTAGCCATAAAGCTCCATATCGGATGAAAGTTATATATGGGAGCTATATCTAAATCTGGACCGATTTTGGCGAAATTTTGCACACATATGAGGACATTGAATAAAACACCCCATGCCAAATTTTGTAAAGATCGGACCAAAATTGTGGTTTCTACAGCGTTAAAAGGCCATATCAGATGAAAGATATATATGGGAGCTATATCTAAATCTGAACCGATTTCGTTGAAAATCAATATCGTTTGTCGCTGGGCCATAAAAGAGATATTTGCAAAATTTCATGACAATCGGGCAATTAAATGCGACCTGTAACTTGATCACAAGAATACATGGACAGACAGACGGACCGATGGACAGACGGACCGAAGGACAGACGGACCGATAGACCGACGGACATAGCTGAATCGAATCAGGAAGTGATTCTAAGCCGATCCGCATACTTATCAATGGGTCTAGCTCTTCTCCTTCTAAGCGTTGCAAACAAATGCACAAAGCTATAATAAGCTGCACCACAGTGGTGGTGTAGGGTAGAAAGAGTGAACATTTTGGTTCCATGTAAATATATTCGAGTCAGTTCCAAAAGATTGATGAAAGAAATATGCTTATGATAGGTTTGTAAAATCACTATTGTATTTAGCAACAGTTACAAAGTATATATGAGGTTTTTATAGTGAATGAAAAATTTTACAATTTTTATCTACTCTGAATGAACTTTTGCTCGATGACTTCTGTTATTACTTCCAAAACCAATGCGAAGTATTTGTCTATAACCTGATATGACATCCATATCAAACGATCGACTGATTCGTCAGTAGAAACACATAGTGCAACGGAGAAGAAACTTCTACAATAGTTAGAGTTAAAGACGAGCTAAAGACGACAATCTGGCCGTAAATTACAGTCCTCCGGAGGGACCAAAGTTAGATGCTAGAGTGGGCCTTGTTGTCTATTTCGGACGATTGTAAGAAGACAATTAACATCACCCGACCCGTCTATTGAGTGTCGGGACAGAGCGAAGCAGATGAATTAGGGCCAAAGAACTATTGGGTTGCCCAAAAAGTAATTGCGATTAATCGATTTGGATCGTCATGTAACTGAGCGTGAGATAGGAGAGAAGTTAAATATACCAAAATCAACCGTTCATTATCACATAAAAAGTCTTGGACTGGTGAAAAAGCTTGATATTTGGGTACCACATGTATTGAAAGAAATTCATTTAACAAACCGAATCAACGCTTGTGCACCTTATGCACCTTAAACGCAATGAATTCGATCCGTTTTTCAAACGAATCATAACTGGAGATGAAAAATGGATTGTTTACAACAACGTTAGTCAAAAACGATCCTGGTCCAAGCATGGTGAACCAGCTCAAACCACTTCAAAGGCTGATATCCACCAAAAGAAGGTTATGCTGTCTGTCTGTTTGGTGGGATTGGAAGGGTGTGGTATATTTTGAGCTGCTTCCAAGGAACCAAACGATTAACTCGGATGTTTACTGTCAACAATTGGACACATTGAATCGATCGTAAAGGTGTCATATTCCACCAGGACAACGCTAGACCGCACACATCTTTGGTCACTCGCCAAAAACTGAGTGAGCTTGGCTGGGAACTTTTGATGCATCCACCATATAGCCCTGACCTTGCACCATCAGACTACCATTTATTTCGATCTTTGCAGAACTCCTTATATGGTAAAACTTTCGGCAATGATGAGGCTATAAAATCGCACTTGGTTCAGTTTTTTGCAGATAAAGGCCAGAAGTTCTATGAGCGTGGAATACTAAATTTGCCAGGAAGATGGCAAAAGGTTATCGAACAAAATGGCAATTATATATTTGATTAAAGTTCATTCTAAGTTTCATTAAAAATGCATTTACTTTCTTTTAAAAAATCCGCAATTACTTTTTGGGCAACCCAATAATATCGTTGAACTTGGTGAATGCGAAGCTTTGCATTTTTGCTCTAAAATCGACATTTATTAATGAATTTCAGCGTGAGAATCTAAGATGATTAGCCCTGTCTGTCAGTCCATCTGTTCGTCCGTCCGTCTGTCCGTCTGTCTGTCTGTCTGTCTGTCCGTCAATCTGTCCGTCTGTCTGTCCGTCTGTCTGTCCGTCTGTCTGTCCGTCTGTCTGTCCGTCCGTCTGTCCGTCTGTCTGTCTGTCCGTCTGTCTGTCCGTCCGCCCGTCTGCCCCTCTGTCTGTCCGTCTGTCTGCCCCTCTGTCTGTCCGTCTGTCTGTCCGTCTGTCTGTCCGTCTGTCTGTCCGTCTGTCTGTCCGTCTGTCTGTCCGTCTGTCTGTCCGTCTGTCTGTCCGTCTGTCTGTCCGTCTGTCTGTCCGTCTGTCTGTCCGTCTGTCTGTCCGTCTGTCTGTCCGTCTGTCTGTCCGTCTGTCTGTCCGTCTGTCTGTCCGTCTGTCTGTCCGTCTGTCTGTCCGTCTGTCTGTCCGTCTGTCCGCCCGTCAGTCTGTCCGTCCGTCTGTCTGCCGCCTGTCTGTCCGTCTGTCTGTCTGTCCGTCTGTCTGTCTGTCCGTCCGTCTGTTTGTCTGTCCGTCCGTCTGTCTGTCCGTCCATCTGTCTGTCCGTCCGTTGAAATCATGCTACAGTCTTCAAAAATAGAGACATTGAGCTGAAACATTGCACAGACTATTTTTTTGTCCATAAGCAGGTTAAGTTCGAAGATGGGCTATATCGAACTTTATCTTGATATAGCCCCCCTATAGACCGATCCACTGAATTAGGGTTGTAGTTCCATAAAAGGCGCATTTATTATCCGATTTTGCTGAAATTTGGGACGGTGAGTTGTGTTAAGCCCCTCGACATTTGTCTTCAATTTGGCCCAGATCGGTTCAGATTTGGATATAGCTGCTATATAGACCGATCCTCCGAATTAGGGTCTTAGGCCAATAAAAGCCAAATTTATTATCCGATTTTGCGGAAATTTGGGACAGTGAGTTGCGTTAAGCCCTTCGACATCCTTCGTTAATTTGGCCCAGATCGGTCCAGATTTGGATATAGCTGCCATATAGACCGATCCTCCGAATTGGGGTCTTAGTTCCATAAAAGGCGCATTTATTATCCGATTTTGCTGAAATTTGGGACAGTGAGTTGCGTTAAGCCACTCGACATTCTTCGTTAATTTGGCCCAGATCGGTTCAGACCGACATATAGACATATAAAGGGTGATTTTGGTAATAAACACTGATTTTGGTAATAAAATTCAATGATTTGCAAGCGTTGCTCGTTGGTAAGTCTACTCATGATGAAATGTCAAAGCATACTGAGCATCTTTCTCTTTGACACCATGTCTGAAATCCCACGTGATCTGTCAAATACTAATGCATGAAAATCCTAACCTCAAAAAAATCACCCTTTAGACCGACCCTCCGATTTAGGGTCTTAGGCCCATAAAAGCGACATTTATTATCCGATTTTGCTGAAATTTGAGACAGTGAGTTGTCTTAGACCCTTCGACATTTTTATTCAATTTGGCTCTAATCGGATCAGATTTGTGTATATCTGCCATATAGACCAATCTCCCGATAAATGATCTGAAGGCCATAAAAGCTTCTTTTTTTATCCGATTTCGCTGAAATTTGGAATAGTGCGCAGTTTTAGGCCTCCAAACATCTGACCTAAATATCGTACAGATCGGACTATATTTCCGTATAGCTGTCATATAGACCGATCGCCCGATAAAGGATCTGAAGGCCATAAAAGCTTTATTTTTTATCCGATTTCGCTGAAATTTGCAACAGTGGGTTATTTTACGCCTTTCGACATCTGAAGTAAGTATTGTTCAGATCGGACTATATTTGGATATAGCTACCATATAGACCGATCTCCCGATATAGGATTTGAAGGCCATAAAAGCTTAATTTTTTATCCGATTTCGCTGAAATTTGGAATAGTGCGCAGTTTTAGGCCTCCAAACTTCTGACCTATATATGGTACAGATCGGACTATATTTAGATATAGCTGTCATATAGACCGATCCGACGATAAAGGGTCTGGAGCCCATAAAAACGTTACTTATTATCCGATTTTGTTGAAATTTGCAACAGTGGGTTATTTTAAGGCTCCCGACATCTGACCTAAATATGGTTCATATCGGTCTATTTATATATATAGCTGTCATATAGACCGATTTTCCGATAAGGGGTGTGAAGCCCATAAAAGCTTTATTTTTATCCTATTTCGCTGAAATTTAAAACGGTGGGTTTTATTAAGTCTCCCGGCATCTGACGTAATTATGGTTTAGATCGGTCCATATTTAGATATAGCTGCCATATAGACCGATCTGCCGATAAGGGCTCTAAAGCCAATAAAAGCTTTTTTTATTACCCGATTTTGCTGAAATTTCAAACAGCGGCTTATTTTAAGCCTCCCGACATCTGACGTAAATATGGTTTAGATCGGTCCATATTTATATATAGCTGCCATATAGACCGTTCTGCCGATAAGGGGACTGAAGCCCATTAAACCTTTATTTATTAACCGAATTCGCTGAAATTTGAAACAGAGAGTTTTTCTGAGCCTCACGATAACCAACCTTAATATGGCTCAGATCGGTTTAAAATTGGATGTATCTGCCAAAAAGACCAATATTTTGTTCTAAAAAATTGAATAGTGACATATATATTGGGTTGCCCAAAAAGTGATTGCGGATTTTTCATATAGTCGGCGTTGACAAATTTTTTCACAGCTTGTGACTCTGTAATTGCATTCTTTCTTCTGTCAGTTATCAGCTGTTACTTTTAGCTTGCTTTAGAAAAAAAGTGGAAAAAAGGTATATTTGATTAAAGTTCATTCTAAGTTTTATTAAAAATGCATTTACTTTCTTTTAAAAAATCCGCAATTACTTTTTGGGCAACCCTTTTATAACCACTATATGTCCATGGCGAATTTGGGTGCATTAGTTATCCAATTTTCACCGGATTTTGACGAAAGGGGGTTTACATATATATCCGAGGTGGTGGATATCCGAGAGTTGGTGGTGGGTATAGGAGTCTTATTCGACATCTATCATAACATACTGTGTGGCATATTACATTCGCTGGTATCAAACTTTACGCATATATACCTCACCCCCATTTTGCAAGAATTGCTGTGGCATTCAAAGCCTCTGCATTTATTTGAACCCAATTCACTATCTCATGTAAAAAGGCAAAGTTAAAAGTTTAGTTTTAAAAATATTTTACAAAGTTTTTAATTAACAAGTAATTTTTAAAACTAAATAGCTGGAATAATCTGTTCATTGAATGATCCATCCCTCTTTCGAAAACTACGGCAACTAAAGCTAGCTTCGAATTCGAAAAGTGAAAGTGATTTGGAAAGTTTTCCATTTTTTCTAGGAATTGGGTCACTGCAAATGAAAATGAAATAAAATTCGATGGAAGGAAATGAAGGAAAATTAAAGTTTTAAAAATTTTTGTTACAAAAAAGTAAACCAGATAAAGGGCTGCAAATTGGGTGAAATTAAAGTGGCAGCACATTTATAAAACTTTTTTTTTTTGGCAAAGTATTAGATTTTGCAATAGGTTGTAAGTTTGGCTCGGCTAAAACTTGTATTTCTTATTGGCTTTGGCTAGTGATAATAAACGATTTTTTGTCTTCATTCTCACATTAACCATTTTACCCCAAAAACTGGCCACATTACATTTTACTTTGCTCCAACTTCGCCTTATTTATGCTTTAATTGTGATTTATGTTTTCATTTTTACTTAACTCAACTCCCTCGACACGGACAGAGAGCGGATGCAAAACTACATAAATATTGTTTTAGCCACTGTTACCATCGCCGCGCTTTAACCGTGGTTGTGCCAGTCGACAACAACATAAACAACATTTCGACTCAGTGACTTGTGTTGGCCACAATGTTAAGTGTCTACCACTGTGGCAGAGTTAAACGGAAAATTATTTCCGCTTCTCTTGCTTTGTGGTAACTTTAGTGGCAAATAGACGTAAATGTTTTACAGTTTGAGCCAACACCAGAGTCCAGACCATGATGGGGCGCGGTCCGGCGGCCACAGCACCACCCTTTGTCTTGGTGTCCGCAGAGATTTACCCTTCCCTGGACGCAGTGCTGCATCCACAGAACTTATTTAAATATTATGACTGCCCTTGTGTTTTACGTAAACACTCTTAACCGAAATTTATTTTAAAAATAATTTTCTTGTCTCTCTTTATGGCAATGCAGTGTGTATTGTAGAGGATTATCTTAAGCTTTACAGTTAAATTTTGAGTTAAATTTAAGACAAAAGATAATCTAATTTTACTTAGTTGAAGGCCACCTGTGCTCTTTACGTACCAAATTTGTGTCGATTCAGCCAAAAATTGAAACTTCCAATTGGATTATATCTAACGCGCATGTTAGAAGTCATAATGGAACACCACATGGGAAATTTTCGCCAAATCGGTTAACAGTGGCGGCTTCCAGGGTCTCAAGCTCTCTAGTTGAAAAATCGGTTAATATGAGAGCTATAAACAAATATTAATCGATTTTGCCCAACGACCAACATCAATAATAAGCATATGTGCAAATTTTCAAGCGGGTAAGCGGGTAGATGGGTATATATGAGAGCCATAGCTGGTTTTACACCGATTTTGATCATATTTGGCACAATTGTTGAGAGCCATAATGGAACACTATAGGATACAAAAACAGTGAATACGAAGTAGCACTTTATAAAGAAGCTAGGTATATCAAAATGAGAACCGATAGCGCCCATTTGTAATCCCAACGACCTAACCAATAAGATGTACCCACGCAAAATTTTGAGCGGCTAGCTTTACGCGTTCTGTGATTTCCACACACGGACATGGCTAGAAGGACTTACGATGTCAAGAAGATCACAAATATTGGGTTGCCCAAAAAGTTATTGCGGATTTTTTGCATTTTTAATAAAACTTAGAATTAACTTTAATCAAATATACTTTTTTTACACTTTTTTTCTTAAGCAATCTAAAACAAGTAAAAAGGCGTTAAGTTCGGCCGGGCCGAACTTTGGATACCCACCACCTCGGGTATATATGTAAACCACCTTTCATCAAAATTCGGTGAAAATTTCATACCTTATATTCATATACCTCATACCGATCTGAACTATATACGACACGGATGTCACTGTGTCAAATTTCAGTGAAATCGGATTATAAATGCGCCTTTTATGGGGCCAAGACTTTAAATCGAGATATCGGTCTACATGGCAGCTATATCCAAATCTGGACCGATTTGGGCCAAGTTGCATAAACATGTCGAAGAGCCTAACACTAAGCACTGTCCCAAATTTCGGCGAAATCGGACAATAAATGCCTCGTTTATGGGCCCTAAACCTTAAATCCAGAGATCGGTCTATATGCAGCTATATTCAAATCTGGACCGATCTGGGCAAAATTGAAGAAGGACGTCGAAGAGCCTAACCAACCTCACTGTCTCAAATTTCAGCGACATCGGACAATAAATGCGTCTTTTATGGCCCCAAAACCTAAAACCTAGATATCGGTCTATATGGCAGCTATATCCAAATCTG
Source organism: Stomoxys calcitrans (assembly GCF_963082655.1). NCBI lineage: Eukaryota > Metazoa > Arthropoda > Insecta > Diptera > Muscidae > Stomoxys > Stomoxys calcitrans. The sequence goes on along the minus strand of NC_081552.1, from coordinate 256,296,158 downwards.
GACCGATCTGTGCGATATTGCAGAAGTATGTCAAGGGGCTTAACTTAACTCACTGTTCCAAATTTCGGGCATTAAATGAGCATTTTATGGGTCCAAAACCATAAATCAAGAAATCGGTCTATATGGCAGCTATATCCAAATTTGAACCGATCTGGACCAAATTGAAGAAATATATCAAAGGGCCTAACACAACTCACTGTCCCAAATTTCAGCAAAATCGGACAATGAATGTGGCTATTATGGTCCTTACACCATAAATCGGAGGATCGATCTATGTGGCAGCTATATCCAAATCTGGACCGATCTGAGCCAAATTAACGAGGGATATCGATGGGCCTTACACAATTCACTGTCCCGAATTTCATCAAAATCGGATAATAAATGTGGCTTTTGTGGGTCTAAGACCCTAAACCGGAGGACCGGTCTATATGGCAGCTATATCCAAATCTGAACCGATCTGAACCAAATTAAAGAAACATGTCAAAGGACCTAAGATAACTCACTGTCTCAAATTTCAGCAAAATCGGACCATAAATGTGGCTTTTATGGGCCTAAGACCCTAAATCGGAGGATCGATCTATATGGCAGCTATATCCAAATCTGGACCGATTGGAGCCAAATTGACAAAGAATGTCGAAGGGCCTAAGACAACTCACTGTCTCAAATTTCAACAAAATCGGATAATAAATGTGGCTTTTATGGGCCTAAGACCCTAAATCGGCGGATCGGTCTATATGGGGGCTATATCAAGATATAGTCCGATATAGCCCATCTTCGAACTTAACCTGCTTATGGACAAAAAAAGAATCTATGCAAAATTTCAGCTCAATATCTCTATTTTTAAAGACTGTAGCGTGATTTCAACAGACAGACGGACAGACGGACGGACATGTCTAGATCGTCTTAGATTTTTACGCTGATCAAGAATATATATACCTTATAGTGTCGGAAATGGATATTTCGATGTGTTGCAAACGGAATGACAAAATGAATATACCCCCATCCTTCGGTGGTGGGTATAAAAACAGTGAATACGAAGTATCACTTTATAAAGGAGCTAGGTATACCAAAATCTGAACCGATAGGGCCCATTTGTAATCCCAACGACCTAACCTAAATGCATTTTTAATAAAACTTAGAATGAACTTTAATCAAATATACTTTTTTTACACTTTTTTTCTAAAGCAAGCTAAAAGTAACAGCTGATAACTGACAGAAGAAAGAATGCAATTACAGAGTCACAAGCTGTGAAAAAAATTTTCAACGCCGACAATATGAAAAATCCGCAACTACTTTTTGGGCAACCATATATATACTCTAGGGGATCACGGCATTTCAAACGGAATGATTAGTATACCCCCATCCTATAAAAATTAACAAGTAAGAGCGTGCTAAGTTCGGCGGGGCCGAATCTTATATACCCTCCACCAAGGATCAAATTTCTCGAGCTCTATTCGCGGTATCTCTTTTTAAGCAAACAAAGAATATTGAATAAGAACTGTTATGCTAATGGAGCTATATCAAGTTATCGTCCGATTCGGATCATAAATGAATGCTGAACATTGTAGAAGTTATTGTGTAATATATCAGTTCATTCGGAAATATTGGGGGGTCAAGAAACAAAATAGGGAGATGGGTTTATTTGGGAGCTGTATCAAGCTATTGATCGATTCAGACCGTATTAGACACGTATGTTGAAAGTCAGGAGAGAAGGCATTGAACAAAATGTTTACCAAATCGGATGACAACTGCGCCCTCTAGAGGCTCAAGAAGTCAAGGTCTCAGATCGGTTTATATGACAGCTATAACAGGTTATGTACTGATTTGCGCCATACTTTGCACAGTTATTTGAAGTGACAACAAAACACCTCATGCAAAATATCAGCCAAATCGGATGAGAATTGCGCCCTCTATTGGCTCAAGAAGTCAAAATCCAAGATCGGTTTATATGGCAGCTATATCAGGTTATGAACCGATTTGAACCATATGTGGCACAGTTATTTGAAGTCACAACAAAACACCTCATGCAAAATATCAGCCAAATCGGATAATAATTGCGTCCTCTAGTGGCTCAAGAAGTCAAGACCCCAGATCGGTTTATATGGCAGCTATATCAGGTTATAACCCGTGTTCAAAGTACGTTTGAACATGAAGTCATGTGCACCCATGTGCAGACATGCGTTCACGTATGCACATGACCCACTGTGCATAACGGTACATTGAAGTAAGTTCTTAATCGCTGATTCCGCCTTGACTTCATATTTGTTTACCTGGAATTGTTGCTTGTAGCTTGGAAAGTTGACCGTTTTCGCGGGGTCCAAGTGACAAGCAACAACCAGAAAAAGATCAGTCTCGTTTTAAAGCTCAAACCCGCGCATCGTATTCTCTCCCCCTCAAAGTGAAAACCCAAGTGAAGTGAAAAGTAAAAAGTGAACATACATACAAACATATATAACTAGAGTGAACATTGCAACAATAAACTTTGAAACAGTGAACTAATATATTTAACATTTTTAGATACAAAGTGACACAATAACAACCGACTCAAAAACCAAATCTACACTCGACCCACAATTGTAACATCACAACAACCATAAGTGCGGGACACAACATACAACACCAACTAATTCTAATATTGCAAACCCCCCACCTGTTAAATACAATGTCTATCTACTACAATCAACTATACTCATAATTTAAATTTTAATCTACTTACTACTGCTACTTAAATCTATGAATTGTGCTATCTAAACCTAAATATTTGCTACTTAAACACTACGATCTACTTACAACTAATGAATTTAAATAACATAGAAAAGAACATCACAATAAACAATCACCACCACATTTGAATTTTAAACATAAAACTTCCTATGTTTTATTCCGAAAGGCAAAACCCTTAGTTTGACCCCAAACATTTGGTCCATTGCGAACCGGATAAGTGGTTTTTTTAAATAATTAAAAAACCAAAAATCAAAAAAAAAATTTTTCTGTTTTGTGCCCAAAAATAATTCATTTTCATTTCAAAAGACCCAGTGACCGAAACACAAAAAAATTCGCAACAACAAAAGTGCAGTGACCCAACAATTAAAAGCAAATGAAATAGAGAAAAGTGCGAAAAAAGGGTTGGTTACACACAACCGTACATACATACACGTATGGACGGACGGCCAACACAAAAATATCAAAACACATAAAAGATCAGTTTTGGCAATTTATTAAAAACAAAATAATACACAAATCACAAATTAAAAAATATATAGCGGCTCTCAGTGTTCTTCGTTTGGTTGTGGCATTTATTTTATTGAAAATTTGATAAAATATTCCAACCAAATGAAGATCAAAACGAAATAACAAAAGAAAATAATAACCAAATTGCAAAGTGACAATTAAAGTACATAAAGACTCAAATAAAACAAAAACTAATTAAATTAACAGGGTGACCCGTGTAAAAATAAAAATAATTAATTAAATTTTAATGTGCAAAAAATTGACCCCAAAATCATTAGAAGTTGTGGTAAATCAAAAAAGAAGTGTGCAAAAGACCCAAAAAACGTAAAGTGACCCGCACAGTGGAACAGAAGTGGAAAAAAGTGGAATTTCAAAAATTATAAAAAATCAAAAAAATTTTAAATTGTTGAAAGAAGTTTCTTTGTGTTAAAATAAAAAAAAGAGCTAAAAAATTGAAAAATTTAACAATTTATCGTCCAACCCAAAATTTATGTTAATTTTTTTCTACATATTTTGAAAAATTTTTTTCTCTAAAAATCATAAATTTTTCAGTATTTTAACTTAAAAAACAAATTAAAGTGTTAAAACAGAATTATGGGTTGCTCGATAAATTTGTAAATTTTATCCCAAACTAATTCTTTCTTTTTCTATCAAACATAAAATATTGTGCATTTTCAAAAAACCCCAACAAAATCAATTTCGTGCGTTCCGTGTAAAAACACAAAAACAAAAAATCTACGCTCTGGGATAAAAACGGAAAAACCCGCTACAACGGTTAAATTCCCAAAACTTCATCAAATCAAAAACACTAAAACAACAAAATCCAAAACTCTAACGACACAAAGCTACAAAAATTGCAAAAGGCGCCAACACACAATTCTGGACCCAAGCCAAGCGCCCACCTACACACACACACACATACACACACATCAAAAAAGAAGCTTCAAAGTGAGTACCATTTTGTTTTTCTATTAAAGTGCGCTTGGGTATTACGTCATACATAACCTTTTTTTCAAAAAAGGAAAAGTTCATACATTTACCCAGCGTACTTTAATATTGTTTTTGATCGTTTTCTGATTATGAATCGCTAATTCGGTTGTCTGATAAATTTTGACCCAATTAATTTTGACCCAAATTAATTTGATCCAAGTGAATTTGACCCATCATCAAGACACACATTTTTTTTCTCGCATTAGGTTTTTTTGAAATAGATTTGATTTCTACAAATAACCGTTTTTTTTTTTAGGACATTTTGTTGTAAAATTTTCCTTGGTTTTATAGTTTTTGACCCTATTTAAAACATATACAAGCCAATTACAAAATGGATAAGAATTTACGCGAAAGATTTGTAAACTGTGTGGATGATTTAGTGGATTTTGAGACCGTTTACTCCGCGGCTAAGTCGGATGATAATATACATTCGTTAGAAATCACGCGGGTAGAACTCAATTCTTTATGGGATCAAATCAAGAAGGCATACTTAGATTGTAGGGATCGCATTCCGGAAAAGGATGAGACACCTATAGATAAAACTAAGCTTCGAAATAGCTACAAACAGGCACTAGAAACTTATAAACGGTGTTTAAGCTCTCTTAACGGAGAAATTTTGGCCCTTAACGAGCAACAAGATCAAGAAAAACAGGAGAGAATATCGATGACCCAACAGCGAGACACTAATGATTTTTCACCAGCTCTAAGATTGCCGCCCTGTGACACAGATGTTTTTAAAGGGGGATATCGCGAATGGCCTACCTTTAGGGATTTATTTTCAGCAATTTACATTAACAATTCAAAATTAAGTAAAGTCGAGAAGTTGTTTCACTTAACCCAGAAAACAGCAGGAGAAGCCCGCGAAATAATTTCCAATGTTCCACTGACCCATGAGGGTTTCGACATAGCGTGGAGAAATCTCGTTCATAGGTACGAAAATAAACGCATGCAGGTAAATGAGCAATTGCGAGCTCTTTTTAATTTACCTTCGGTTTCCGTTGATAACGCGTCAACAATCCAGAAATTACAGCGCACTATAGGTAGTTGTACCCAAACTTTACAGACCCTTGAAGTAGAAACGGGGGGATGGGACCCAATCTTAGTTTATCTTGTGTCAACCAAACTACCAAGAATATTTTTAGAAGAATTCGAAAGCAGCCTAGCAGATTGTTCGTCTCTTCCATCGTGGAATCAACTAGATGTATTTTTGACCCATAAATTCAAGACCCTAGAATCAGTCGGCAATATCAAGCCACAATATTCGAGATATAATCAACCCAGATCGGAGTACGATAAGCGGGAAAAGCGAGTTAATAGTTTTCAAACAAATGTAAATCCCAATTTCAAGAACACGGGCTCAAGACCCAGCAACAACACACAATCACACTATAATGCTCAGAATAACAAACCGGTTTGTCAACTTTGTAAATCCAATCATTCTTTGCGAGAATGTCCTCAATTTCTAGAAAGGTCGATCAACGATCGAATAAACATTGTTAAGACCAGTCATCTTTGCTATAACTGCCTTTCTTCGGATCATGGAGTCAGGGAGTGTAAAAGTCGTTTTAGTTGTAGGGAATGTAGTCAACGACACCACAGTTTGATACATAAAGGCAACCAGACCCAGTACCCTACAACAGGCACACTCCAACGAGACGGAGCACGACCCAGCACAAGTGCTGCCGCTCTCAACACTTTAGTTCAACCCGGTAGACAGGAAGCACGACCTAGCACCAGTGCTACTGATCCTACCACCCTAGCTCAACCGGTTAGCGAATACGCACGCCCTAGTACCAGTGCTGCCGCTTTAACCACCCTAGTACAACCATCGGTATCGCCAAATATACAGTCCACACCTTGTTTAGAAGCACCTTGTTCAACGACTTTGACACTTCAGGAAATCAGACCCACTCCGCAACCCAAAGAGACACTTTTGTTCACAGCAATAGTTCAAATCAAATCTAGAGGACATAGATATGATGCCAGGGCAATCATCGATCCTGGGTCACAATCAACTTTCATTTCAGAGAAAATTAGAAACAAACTACAACTTCCAACAGTTAAGAATTTAATTCACGTCACAGGTTTAAACGACGCAGTTTCTGAAACATCGACAAAAGCTTGCGTCTTCAATCTTTGCTCACGAGTAAATCCTAGTTTTGAGCTGGAGGTTTGGGCACCAGTCTTAAAGACCCTACCTTCTCATTTACCAACACACAATTTAAGGCAAAATCAATTTGGAGATTTTGCACACCTTAGTCTCGCGGACCCCCGATTCTTTGAAAGTCGACCCGTGGACATGTTAATCGGATTAGATATTGGACCCCTTATATTCACAAAAGGCGGTACTATGAAATCCTTTGGATCACTTATAGCGCAGGACACCGTTTTTGGGTGGATCATAGGAGGACCCATTACGGAAGACCCTAAATCCGACAGACAAATCACACTTTATAGTGCATCATCATTAGAAAAGATAATCACTCGCTTTTGGGAGGTGGAAGAGACCCCAAAAAAGGTTTTGAGGTCAGCAGAAGATATTTATTGCGAAAATAATTACAAAAATACAACACGACGTAATGAGGCGGGGAGATATATCGTAACTTTACCTTTTAAAAGCTGTTCAGAGATCGGTTCATCTAGGAACATCGCATTGGCACAGTTTCATAGAATGGAGAAAAAGTTGTCTAAGACCCCAGATATTAAAGCACATTATGATACAGCCATATTAGAGTATTTGGAATTAGGACACATGAGGAAGGTAGACCCAAACAGCGTATACAAGACCCCTCACTACTACTTGCCTCACCATGCAGTTATCAAACCAGATAGGGTTACCACAAAACTTAGAGTGGTTTTTAACGCATCTAGCCCAACATCAAACAAGAAAAGTCTTAACGATATCTTACATACAGGACCCATACTTCAGCAAGACCTTGTGCTACAAGTGTTGAAATGGAGATTTTTTAAGTACGTCTTCAATGCAGACGTGACAAAAATGTATCGTCAGATCTTAGTAGACCCCAATCAAACAGCTTTTCAAAGAATTCTCTTTCGTAAATCAGAAAACCACCCAATTGAGGATTACGAACTCTTAACTGTTACCTTCGGCATAAATTGCGCCCCATTTTTAGCGATTAGGACCCTTCTCCAGTTAGCAGAAGACGTGAAAGATTCTCATCCGTTAGGATCAAGAATTATTAAAGAAAATTTATATGTCGATGATGTATTAGCGGGCGGACACTCCATAGAAGAAGCTACAGCAGCTAGGAAGGAATTAGCCTCCGCATTAGAATCAGCTGGTTTCGAGCTAAGAAAATGGGCGTCAAATGACACACGTTTGTTAAAGGATTTAAATGAAGACATGCTTCTTCCAATAGATTGGTTAAATATTTCCGAAGCTTCTTCGACAAAGACCCTAGGAATTCGTTGGAATATATCAGGTGATAATTTCACTTTTACGGCCCCTACAGTTGAAGAAAAGCAAATGAGCACCAAGCGAGAAGTATTATCAACGATAGCAAAGTTTTTCGACCCATGTGGATGGTTAGCGCCAGTAATAGTTGTAGCCAAGTTAATCATGCAACAGGTTTGGCTAGATAAGGTAGAATGGGACGACTCGTTGAAGCCAGTGACTCAAATGAACTGGAATAACTTTGTGAGAGGTAGCCATTCTATAGACACTGTATCGATACCAAGATGGGTTCGGTTTACACCTGCTAGTATTGTGGAAATACATGGATTCTGCGACGCGTCAGAAAGCGCATATGCAGCCACAATTTATATACGCGTTGAACACATCGATAAAACTGTAGACACTTTTCTTCTAGCAGCCAAGACCCGAGTAGCCCCAGTTAAGAAAATCTCTCTGCCAAGGTTAGAATTATGCGGTGCAGTTATGTTGTCAAAGTTAACAAATGCCATTGTGCCTAAGCTTCAATTATCAAAGTTTACGACCCATTTCTGGACCGACTCTACAATCGTTCTAGCCTGGCTACAAAAGCCACCATGCTCATGGAGCGCTTTCGTTGGTAACAGGGTTTCAGAGATATTAGAGAACGTCGGCGGTGAGAATTGGAAACATGTTGACTCAGAATATAATCCTGCAGATGTAGCAAGTCGTGGCTGTTCTCCTGACGACTTAATAGCTCATAATTTATGGTGGACGGGACCCCAGTGGCTCAAATTGCCGCATGATCAGTGGCCGCAAGACCGAGTTAATACAGACACTAATCTTGAAGCAAAACAAGTTAAAGTATTCGCAACAGGCACTTTTGATGACCCTTTGACTCGATTTTCGTCTTTAGCTAGAGCATATCGTGTTTTGTCTTACGCAGTTAGGTTCTGGCGTAACACAGGTTCAACTAGATCCTCACTTAAAATTTCATCGCAAGAAATAACCAGCCCAGAGCTCATAGACACAAAGATGCGTCTTATAGTGGCAACTCAGAAACATTACTTCGTTGAGGAATACAGTTCTTTGACCCAAAAGAAAAGGCTTTCACCTAGAAGTAGTCTTTTACCATTCAACCCCTTCATAGATAGAAAAGGAGTAATTAGATCCAATGGTCGTTTAGTTCAATCGCCAGCTTTGACGTACAGCGAACGTCATCCAATCTTAATCCCATATGATTCGCGATTTGCACTCCTTCTAGTGGAATTTGTTCATAAAGTCTCAATGCACGGAGGCAATCAACTTATGACCCGGCTCATCCGTACGGAGTTTTGGATATTCAGATTGAAACAGTTGATCAAGAAAGTTATACACAATTGCAGAGTTTGTACCCTATATCGATTAAAGACTCAGACCCAAATTATGTCATCTCTTCCACCCGAGCGTACTACTTTATCCAGACCCTTTACGAATACAGGGGTAGATTTTGCAGGACCCTTCGGAATCAAAAGCTTAACAGCACGAGCGTGTTTAATAACCAAGGGTTATATCTGCATATTTGTTTGTTTTGCGACAAAAGCCATCCACTTAGAAGCAACAAGTGATTCATCGACTCAATCATTTCTGGCGGCATTAGCTCGTTTCATAGGAAGGAGAGGGTGCCCAGAAAAGATATATTCCGACAATGGAAAGAATTTTATAGGCGCAGCAGAAATGCTCAAGAAAGATCAGAAAGAGTTTATGAAAAGTTTACAGAGCAGCGCCATTCAGCAACATGCTCATCCGAATTTAGAGTGGAAATTTATTCCTCCAGGAGCTCCCCATATGGGGGGATTGTGGGAGGCAGGAGTTAAATCATTCAAGATACACCTTAAGAAGTCTATGCCCAAAATGAACTTCACGTTCGAAGAACTGTCAACCATATTGGCACGTATCGAGGCCTGCCTCAATTCACGACCCCTTAGTCCAGCTTCTGAAGACCCTAACGATTTAGCACCCTTGACCCCAGCTCACTTCCTTATAGGCTCTTCCCTTTTGACCCCGGCAGAACCCGACATCTCAGAGGAGGACATAACGCTTGCAAATCGGTGGAAGAGATTAAAGATTATATCCCAAAACTTTTGTCAGAGGTGGAAGTCAGAGTACTTAAATGAGCTTCACCGTAGATACAAATGGAAGTATCAGCAAGATAACATACAGGTCAATGATTTAGTTGTCATCAGGGATGAGAGATATCCCACCGAGTGGAAGTTAGGACGAGTTTTTAAAACATACCCCGGTGTTGATCAGAACACTCGAGTTGTAGATATTCGAACTTCCAATGGCATAGTCAGTCGACCCATAACTAAGATTGTCAAATTAAAAAGGTAAGATGTCACTTCGTCACTTGGAGGGGGAGAATGTTCAAAGTACGTTTGAACATGAAGTCATGTGCACCCATGTGCAGACATGCGTTCACGTATGCACATGACCCACTGTGCATAACGGTACATTGAAGTAAGTTCTTAATCGCTGATTCCGCCTTGACTTCATATTTGTTTACCTGGAATTGTTGCTTGTAGCTTGGAAAGTTGACCGTTTTCGCGGGGTCCAAGTGACAAGCAACAACCAGAAAAAGATCAGTCTCGTTTTAAAGCTCAAACCCGCGCATCGTATTCTCTCCCCCTCAAAGTGAAAACCCAAGTGAAGTGAAAAGTAAAAAGTGAACATACATACAAACATATATAACTAGAGTGAACATTGCAACAATAAACTTTGAAACAGTGAACTAATATATTTAACATTTTTAGATACAAAGTGACACAATAACAACCGACTCAAAAACCAAATCTACACTCGACCCACAATTGTAACATCACAACAACCATAAGTGCGGGACACAACATACAACACCAACTAATTCTAATATTGCAAACCCCCCACCTGTTAAATACAATGTCTATCTACTACAATCAACTATACTCATAATTTAAATTTTAATCTACTTACTACTGCTACTTAAATCTATGAATTGTGCTATCTAAACCTAAATATTTGCTACTTAAACACTACGATCTACTTACAACTAATGAATTTAAATAACATAGAAAAGAACATCACAATAAACAATCACCACCACATTTGAATTTTAAACATAAAACTTCCTATGTTTTATTCCGAAAGGCAAAACCCTTAGTTTGACCCCAAACAACCCGATTTGAACCATATGTGGCACAGTTATTGGAAGTCATAACAAAATACCTCATGCAAAATATGAGCCAAATCGGATAATAATTGCATCCTCTAGTGGCTCAAGAAGTCAAGACCCCAGATCGGTTTATATGGCAGCTATATCAGATTATGGAGTGATTTGAACCATATGTGGCACAGTTATTTGAAGTCACAACAAAACACCTCATGCAAAATTTCAGCCAAATCGGATAGGAATTGCGCACTCTAGACGCACAGGAAGTCAAGACCCCAGATAGGTTTATATGACAGCTATGTCAGGTTATGGACCGCTTTGGGCCATACCTCGCACAATTGTTGAAAGTCATAATAAAACAGCTCATGCAAAATTTCATCCAAATCTGATAAGAATTGTGCCCTCTAGCGGCTCAAGAATTCAAGATCCCAGATCGGTTTATATGGCAGCTATTTCAAAACGTGGTCCCAACCGACCTACGCTAATAGGAAGTATTTGTGTAAAATTTCAAGCGGCTAGCTTTACTCCTTCGCAAGTTAGCGTGCTTTCGACAATCAGACGGACGGACGAACGGGCAGACGGACGGACATGGGTAGTTCGACTTAAAATGACATGACGATCAAGAATATATATACTTTATGGGGTCTCAGATGCTTATTTCGAGGTGTTACAAACCGAATGACGAAATTAGTATACCCCCATCCTATGATGGAGGGTATAAAAATTGGCACTTTGTGTCAGTTCAAAACAATTTTCACTTACACACTTTCGAGAAGCAGAAAAAGGAAGTTGTTTTTTTATACCCACCACCATAGGATGGTGGTGGGTCGAAGTATTGATCTGAAATCCCATAAAGTATATATATGCTGGATCGTCTAGACATTCTAATTTGATCTAGCCATGTCCGTCCGTCCGTCTGTCGAAATCACGATAGCGGTCGAACGCGTTAAGCTAGCCGCTTGAAATTTTACACAAATACTTTCAATTGATGTAGGTCGTTGGGGATTGCAAATGGGCCATATCGGTTTAGATTTGGATATAGCTCCCATATAAACCGATCTCCAGATTTGGATTATTGAGCCCCTGGAAGCCTCAAATTTTCTCTGATTATGCTGTTATGCTAAGTACGGTTTAAATCGGTCTATAGCCTAATATAGCTTCCATATACACCGATCTCCCAAAATCTCTCCGATCTTGGTTCTTGACTTCTTGAGCCTCTAGAGGACTCAATTCTCGTCCGATTTGACTGAAAATTTGCACGTGGTGTTTCGGTATCGATTCCAACAACTGCGTCTTCAAAATTGGAGATATTGTGCTGAAACTTTGCACAGATTCTTTTTTTTTTTTGTCCATAAGCAGGTTAAGTTCGAAGATGGGCTATATCGGACTATATCTTGATATAGCCCCCATATGGACCGATCCTCCGATTTAGG
>NC_081552.1:256273926-256278926 GCF_963082655.1 Stomoxys calcitrans | reverse complement strand
ATTTCCACTTTCACAAGGACAAAACTGCCTGAAGGGGCGTTCCAATGATTTTGCATTGGAATCAAAATCTGGAGGCTAGATTTTCACCGTAGACGTATGGTCTAGTAAAGTTTTTGCTTAGTACAATCCCAACAATTAGAAATCGGCCCACCCTAATGTACACGTTGTATGCTCTATCTCGAAAGCGGTTCATACTCTCCTATAAAAACGAGTTCCCTGATAGTGGAGCCTTAACTTGAATCGTACAGGGCTTATTGATATATGAGAGGAGAGGTTTTTTGTCTGTTTCTTAATGGAATGTTGAAGGGCAAATTTGCATTTGCAGACTAACGGACATGGCCATAATCTGTCTGTCGAATCTGAATGTGTTTCCAAGTCTAGCGGTCTACTTAGTATTGATTTTGGGTATTTGGGTGTTATAAACGTACGCACTGGCAACACTACCACTGAGTTTACGCAAATGGGGACTTGTACATTTCTATAATTTATATGCAAACATCGGGACAATGGAAGTCGTTTTCATTATTCTCTTTACGTTCATTTCGCGTCTCGATTTTTTTCGGGCTCAACTATTACGGTTATTACCTCAGCCTGGTTGGGCTGTGTGGTTTTTTGGGCCTGTATTTGGTTTTTCTCTGCTTCATTTTTTTTACTCATTTTCAAGGCAAACGGAAGTATAAGTGGCTGAAGAAAGGAAGGAAATTAAATGGCAAAACTTTTTACATTTCATTCAGCGGCTGCCTTTTTCACACACAGTTTTCGTTAAGAAAATGAAAGGAAAAAAGCAAAAAAAAAAAAAGCACATTTGCACTAGAATTGTGGAAATTATTAGAGAGATTTTACTCCTGGGTGATGAAAAGCTACAAATTCAAAGTTATTAGGTTTCAAATTACATTGTGACTTTTGATGGTGGCTTTGGCCCCTTGGCTGGAAGTCACACAAAGGAAAATTGAAATAATGGCCGTTATTACCCCCATGGTAAATAATAATGCCAATGCAAATATTTAAACATTTATGGGAGCTGAGCTTAGTTTTCTGGCTCCCCCTGGGCTCGGCGAGTAGCATAAATACCTCTTCAGAGCATCGTGGCCGAATGCAGATATCCAGGCATATGCTTCAGCGAACCCATGGCAGGCTCTTGCATAATGGCTCCTGTGGCATACATTCAATTCTTCTGCCCTCTTCTCATACCATCGACGGAACGAGATTCCCAGTAACTAAAATTGCATGAATGAATTGCTTGTGCTTCTGCCACCACTGCTCTTGCTGCATACCGTGCCGTGTATGGATGATGCATGCAATGGAGAGAATGCATTTGCATATTTGCAATATATATAAGACACTGTCTTTTGTATGGGTTTTATCATAATAAAAATACAAATACAAATACAAATACAAATACAAATACAAATACAATATACAATTTGCGATAAATATAAACGGAATGCATTCATTTGAGGATCGTTTTCAAACAATTTATGCAAATATTCAATTGACTCACATTGAAACCACAACAAGCCTTCATCGCAAAACAAAACGGCATAATGGATGCCATCGGACAAAAATTTAACACAGAGAAAACAATTTAAATTGATAACAGCTTAAATTTAGTTTCTGCGAATAAAAAAAAAAAATATATGAAATAAGAAAAAAAGCCTGGTAAGTTCGACTAGGCCGAATGCTGTACACCCTCCACAGTGGATTGCCGGTTCTTTGCCCGGTATTTCTTTATAGGCAAACCAAAGGATAATGGATAAGAATTGCTATGCAATTTGAGCATACCAAGTTCTGAACCGATTGGGGTCATATTGGGGGCAGGAAATCATTGTGCAAAATTTCAGCCAAATCGGATAATAATTGCGCCCTCTAGTGGCTCAACATGTCAAGATTTGAAATCGGTTTATATGGGCGCTATATCATTTTATGAAGCGATTTAGACCATACTTGGCACAGTTATTGAAAGTCAAATCGAAGCACTTTGTACAAAATTCTAAACAAATCGGATAATAATTGCGCCCTCTAGCGGCTCAAGAAGTCAAGATCCGAAATCGGTTTATATGAAAACTTTATCAAGTTGTGAGCCGATTAAGATCATACTTGGCACAGTCATTGGAAGTCAAATTCAACTACTTCATGCACAATTCCAGACAAATCGGATAATAATTGCGCCCTCTAGCGGCTCAAGAAGTCAAGATCCGAGATCGGTTTATACAGAAGCTATAAAGGGTTATGAACCGATTAACGCCATATTTGGCATAGTTGTTAATAGCCTTGGCACAGTCATTGGAAGTCAAATTCAACTACTGTATGCAAAATTCTAGACAAATCGGATAATAATTGGGCCCTCTAGTGGCTCAAGAAATCAAGATCCCAAATCGGTTTACATGAAAGCTATATCAGGTTGTGAGTCGATTAAGATCATACTTGGCACAGTTATTGGAAGTCAAATTGAACAATTTCACGCAAAACTTCAGCCACATACGACAATAATTGCGCCCTCTAGCGGCTCAAGAAGTCAAGATCCCAAATCGGTTTATATGGAAGCTTTATCAGGTTGTGAGCCGATTAAAATCATACCCGGCACAGTTATTGGAAGTCAAATCGAACCACTTCATGTTAAATCTCAGACAAATCGGATAATAATTGCGCCATCTAGCGGCTCAAGAAGTCAATATCCGAGATCGGTTTATACGGGAGCTATATAAGGTTATAAATTGATTAAGGCCATATTGTGCACAGTTGTTAATAGCCAAACTCAAACATTTCATGCAAAACTTTAGCCACATCGTATAATAATTGCACCCTCTAGCGGCTCAAGAAGTCAAGAACCGAGATCGGTTTATATGGTAGCTTTAGGAGGTTACGAACCGATTTGGACCCTACCTGCCACAGTTGTTGGAATGAAAGAAAAAACCAGTAAGGAAAGGCAAAAGTCCGGCGGAGCCGACTATATAAT
Source organism: Stomoxys calcitrans (assembly GCF_963082655.1). NCBI lineage: Eukaryota > Metazoa > Arthropoda > Insecta > Diptera > Muscidae > Stomoxys > Stomoxys calcitrans. The sequence goes on along the minus strand of NC_081552.1, from coordinate 256,275,970 downwards.
ACCCTACACCTACCCTATAATTATAAATTCGGGCAATATATGAATATATATGTACTAGCTGATCCGGGTTCGCTCCGCTGCGTCTTCTTTTCCTTTATGTGGAACAAAAGTTTTGTTGAAATATTTATTTTCGACAATTAAAGAGCTTTTAGTGAAATACCATGCTACGAAAATAGTATTTCAAATTCGTATTTTACTTCCAAACACCTTTATTGGAGCTCCATATTGCGATGGTCACTAAAAAATTGCTGTTTGTGGGGTATTTTGGGAAAGGGGTAGACCCCCAGAAAATTGCTCCCCCGAAAGTGGATATCAATTCTTGCTCTACCCCCCAAATCCTTTCATTTAATCCCCACATTGACAGGGTCGGTAAATATGCCCGATTAAGAGGTGTTTTGGGGATTGGGATGGTCCGCCAAACACCAAGCCCCGAAAATAAATCAGCAACGTGCTCTATTCTCATATATCTTTATATTTGAACTATTTGAAATCCATATTGCCATTGCCCTCAAAATTGGATATCAAATTCGTTTTCTAATCTCATTTAAACTCCTAAAGTCAGCAAATATGTCCGGTTTGGGGTATTGACCCTTAAAACTAAAAATATTTAGTTCCACTCTCTTTAAGACCCAAATTGTCTTGGTGAACAAATACGTCTTATTTGGGTGTTGTTATGGTGGTCGGATGTCCGCTAGACAGTTGGCCCCTAATAATGATATCAGATACGTGGTCTACTCCCAAATGCCTTTAATTTGAGCCCCATATGTCCGTAGTCGGCAAACATGACCGGCTGGGGGTGTTTTGGGGGATGGGCGGCCACTCAGTGTTTTGGCCTTGAAAATATACATCGGATTCGTGTTCCAATTTAAAAACCCTTTTATTTGAGCCTCATATTGTAATGGTCAGCAAATACTTACTATTTGGGTGGTGTTGTGGGGGTGGGGTGGCCCCATTGAAACTTTTCCCGAATATTGATACCAAATTCGTGCTTTACTCCCCAAAACCTTTCATTTGAGTCCCATACTGCTATGGTCGTAAATTCGTCCCATTTGGGGATGTTTTTGGTGAGAGGCGGCCCCCCAAACACTTGGTCCCATATTTGGATATCAGATTCGTGTTCTACACTCAAATACCTTCTAAGTCCCATATTCCCATGGTCAGTAAATAAGTCCAGTTTGGGGGGTGTTTTGGGGAAGGGTTGGACCCCCAGAAACATGGTCCCACATTTGGATATCCGATTCGTATTCTACTCGCAAATATCTTTCATTTGAGTCCCATATTGCCATGATCGGTGAATATGTCCGATTTAGGGGTGTTTTGGGGGTTGGGTGGTGTTGTGGGAGTGGGGTGGCCCCATAAACACTTTTCCCGAATATTGAGATCAGATTTATGTTTTACTCCCAAAGACTTTTCATTTGAGCCCCACGTGGCTATGGTTGTAAATGTGTCCTCTTTGGGGGAGGTTTTTGGGGAGAGGCGGCCACCCAAACAATTGGTCTCATATGTGGATATCAGATTCTAATTCTACGCTCAAATACCGTTTATTTAAACCCCATATTCTCATGGTCAGTAAATAAGTCCTCTTTGGGGGGTGTTTTGGGGAAGGGTTGGACCCCCAGAAACATGGTCCCACATTTGGATATCAGATTCGTATTCTGCTCGAAAATATCTTTCATTTGAGTCCCATATTGCCATGGTCGGTAAATATGTCCGATTTAGGGGTGTTTTGGGGGTTGGGTTGGTCCCCCTAGCACTTGGTTCGACAAATGGATATCAGTTACGTTTTCTTATCCTAAATACCTTTCATTTGAGTCCCATATTGCCGTGATTGGTGTAAATATATGTTTGGTAGGTTTTAAGGTGGGGCGCCCCCCTAGGTACCCCATCCGAAATTTTGGATACCAAATTTTTATTTTTAGGGTACTATATGAGAACACACAAAATTTCGCTTAAATCGCATCACCCATCTCCGAAATCTGGCGTTTCTGAAAATTAGGGTAAGGGGGAGGGTCCGCCCCCCCTTCAGATATCAAAAATGTGGTAC
>NC_081552.1:256266426-256271426 GCF_963082655.1 Stomoxys calcitrans | reverse complement strand
AACCATACCGTTTGTTTGCCTACATATATGTGAATACTTATTGTTAATGTATTTTTAATGGCCTCATAACCCATGGCCAGGACAAAACAAACAAAGCCGGATAAATAACATTTCGTAGCGATGAAATGAGGTCCTCGTTTACAATGGAATTCGTAAACGACCACATATTGTCAACGACCAGTGTATGCACTCCCGTGTACTTTGCCTTGCCTTACGCGGCAGGTGGTGTTGCACATAGTGAAAACACACAGCCAAGCGGCCAAGATGGGTGGCTGGATGTCATTATGGCTAATTAAAAATGCCATATCATTCATGTTTGTTGGTGTTGCAAAACTCTTTGCTTCCTGACTTGATGCCGGGGCGGCATAAACGTTGAAATGTTTTCTGCCCACATTAATGAATTCCATTTGAAATTTTTTCTACGATTTGATGGCTATCTTCATTAGGCCGAATTAAATTTTTTTTTTGGAAAAAAAAACAGATAACTGCAATCGATTGCAGTCTACCTAATGCCAAAGATATTAGAAAGTACCTACTAGAGTCGGATCTTTTAGTAACGTAACCAACATATCGAAATATCCATTTCCGACCCTATAAAGTATATATAGGGTTGCCCAAAAAGTAATTGCGGATTTTTCATATAGTCGACGTTGACAAATTTTTTCACAGCTTGTGTCTCTGTAATTGCATTCTTCCTTCTGTCAGTTATCAGCTGTTACTTTTTGCTTGCTTTAGAAAAAAAGTGTAAAAAAAGTATATTTGATTAAAGTTCACTCTAAGTTTTATTAAAAATGCATTTGCTTTCTTTTAATAAATCCGCAATTACTTTTTGGGCAACCAATATATTCTTGATCAGCGTAAAAAACTAAGACGAACTAGACATGTCCGTCCGTCTGTCCGTCTCTCTGTTGAAATCACGCTACAGTCTTTAAAAATAAAGATATTAAGCTGAAACTTTGCACAGATTCTTTTTTTGTCCATGAGCAGGTTACGTTCGAAGATGGGCTTAATCGGACTATATCTTGATATAGCCCCCATATAGACCGATTTAGGGTCTTAGGCCCATACAAACCACATTTTTTATCCGATTTTGCTGTAGTTTGGGAAAGTGAGTTGTGTTAGGCCCTTTGACATCCCTCGTCGATTTTGCCCAGATCGGTTAAGATTTGGTTATAGCTGCCATATAGACCGATCCTCCGATTTAGGGTCTTGGGCCCATAAAAGCCACATTTATTATCCGATTTTGCTGAAATTTAGTACAGTGAGTTGTGTTAGACCCCTCGACATCTTTCTTTGATTTGGCCATGATCGATCCAGATTTGGATATAGCTGACATATAGACCGATCCTCAGATAAAGGGTCTTAGGCCAATAAAAGCCAAATTTATTATCCGATTTTGATGAAATTTTAGATAGCGAGTTGTGTTGGGCCCTTCGACATCCTTCGTCAATTTTGCCCAGATCGGTTCAGATTTGGATATAGCTGTCATATAGACCGATTCTCCGATTTAGGGTCTTGGGCCCATAAAAGCCACATTTATTATCCGATTTTGCTGAAATTTAGTACAGTGAGTTGTGTTAGACCCCTCGACATCTTTCTTTGATTTGGCCATGATCGATCCAGATTTGGATATAGCTGACATATAGACCGATCCTCAGATAAAGGGTCTTAGGCCAATAAAAGCCAAATTTATTATCCGATTTTGATGAAATTTTAGATAGCGAGTTGTGTTGGGCCCTTCGACATCCTTCGTCAATTTTGCCCAGATCGGTTCAGATTTGATTATAGCTGCCATATAGACCGATCTCTCGATTTAAGGTTTTAGACCCAAAAAAGGCGCATTTATGTCGTCGAAATTTGGGATAGTGAGTTGTGCTAGACCCCTCGATATCTTTCGTCAATCTTGCCCGGATCGGTTCAGATTTGGGTTTAGCTGCTATATAGACCGATCCTCCGATTTAGGGTCTTGGGCCCACAAAAGCCACATTTATTATCCGATTTTGCTGAAATTTGGGTCAGTGAGTTGTGTTAGACCCCTCAACATCTTCCGTCAATTTTACCCAGATCGGTTCAGATTAGGTTATAGCTGCTATATAGACCGATCCTCCGATTTAGGGTCTGAGGCCCATTAAAGCCACAATTATCATCTGATTTTGATGAAATTTGAGACAGCGAGTTGTGTTGAGCCCTTCGACATCTTTCGTCAATTTTGACCAGATCGGTTCAGATTTGGTTATAGCTGTCATATAGACCGATTCTCCGATTTAGGGTCTTGGGCCCATAAAAGCCACATTTATCATCCGATTTTTCTGAAATTTGGGACAGTGAGTTGTGTTGGGCCCTTCGACATCTTTCGTCAATTTGGCCCAGATCGGTTCAGATTTGGTTATAGCTGCCATATAGACCGATCTCTCGACTTAAGGTTTTGGACCCATAAAAGGCGCACTTATTGCCCGATGTCGCCGAAATTTGGGACGTTGAGTTAAGATAAGTCCCTTGACATACTTCTGCAATATAGCACAGATCGGTTCGAATTTGGTTATAGCTGCCATGTAGACCGATCCTCCGATTTAGGGTTATAGGCCCATAAAAGCCACATTTATTATCCGATTTTGCTGAAATTTGGGACAATGATTTGTGTTAGAATCTTCGACATTTGTCTGCAATTTTGCCCAAATTGGTCCAGATTTGGATATAGCTGCCATTTTGACCGATATCTCGATTTATAGTCTTGGCCCCATAATAGGCGCATTAATAATCCGATTGCACTGAAATTTGACACAATGACCTATGATAGGCTTCTCGACATCCGTTTTTTTAAAACATAGCTACAAAAATGACCAATATTTTGTTATACACAATTGAACATTGACTTGTACTTATTAGTAATTGGGCCTAATCGGAACATATTCCGATATAACTGCTATGGGACATAAGGTATGCAATTTTCACCGGATTTTGATGAAAGGTGGTTTACATATATACCGGAGGTGTTGGGTATCCAAAGTTCGACCCGGCCGAACCTAACGCCTTTTTACTTGTTTGAGTATAATTTCCTACTGGCACTATTGCCTTAGATATTGGATTTTTTAAACTTTCTCTTGAATAAACTTTCTTTTTTCCTATCACCATAAGTAGTTTATTTAGAATTTTTGTTTATGACCTTGCTCTGCCTAGCATCTGACCTAAAAACTAGAAAGATTAAAAAAAATTGAAGAATGAAATTTTTTTAATAAAAAAATTTTATTTTACAATCTCAAGATTTGCTTTCTCCTTCTTAAGTTGTTACCCCCCAGCAACCACTTTAGTGACAGTGGTAATAAACAACTTGAAAATTAAGAAAAACTCAAAGCAGAGACGACGACATGAAATGAAGAAAATGGAAAACAAAAGTTTCCGCAGTAAACTTTTCAAAGCAACAAAAAACCGCACTTTAGTAGTTCGCTTGAAATTGGCAAAGAGGAGCATTGGAAATTGCGCAAGAAAAATTTGATGCTTTAAAGCACTACCGAGAGTTTTCACGACAAAATTTCATTGTTGAGAGGTTTTCATGATAATCGAAAACAAGTAAAGACGAGCTAAAGTCGGCCAAGGATGCAAGCTAAGTCGCCGAAATTAAAACTATGTGTACCATTATAGCTTAATCGAACAAATTTTGCAGCTTCTAAGAGCTTAAGATGTAGAATCGGGCGGTTGGTTTATATGAGAGCTATATAAGGTTATTCGCCGATTTGTACTGTACTAGGCACAGTTGTTGTAAGTCATAGTAGAACAGCACATGCAAAATTTCAGCCGAATAGGGCAAAAATTGCGACTTGTTAGACTCCAGATGTGAAAGGCAATGAAAGGCAAATGCAAAATTTCCATAAAATATGTTCTAGAGGAAAAATTTCAATCAAATAGTCTCGAGAGACAAAATTTGGCTCAGGTTCAGTCTCCTTTGATTAATGTTTCTAAGCACAAAATTTGAAAAAACAAGTAAAAAGGCGTTAAGTTCGGCCGGGCCGAACTTTGGATACCCACCACCTCGGGTATATATGTAAACCACCTTTCATCAAAATTCGGTGAAAATTTCATACCTTATGACCCATATCAGTTATATCAAAACATGTTCCGATTTGGACCAAATACTAATAAGTACAGTAGCTATATCTAAAAATTAACCGATCTGAACCATATACGACACGGATGTTGAAAAACCTAACATAAGTTACTATGTAAAATTTCAGTGAAATTGGATTATAAATGCGCTTTTTATGGGGCAAAGACTTTAAATCGAGAGATCGGTCTACATGGCAGCTATATTCAAATCTGGATCGATCTGGGCAAAATTGAAGAAGGACGTCGAAGAGCCTAACTAAACTCACTGTCTCAAATTTCAGCGACATCGGACAATAAATGCGTCTTTATGGCCCCAAAACCTAAAACCTAGATATCGGTCTATATGGCAGCTATATCTAAATTTGGACCGATCTGTGCGATATTGCAGATGTATGTCAAGGAGCTTAACTTAACTCACTGTCCCAAATTTCGGCGACATGGACAATAATTGAGCATTTTATGGGCCCAAAACCTTAAATCAAGAAATCGGTCTATATAGCAGCTATATCCAAATCTGAACCGATCTGGGCCAAATTGAAGAAAGATGTCGAGGGGCCTAACGCAACTCACTGTTGCAAATTTCAGCAAAATCGGGTAATAAATGTGGCTTTTATGGGCCTAACACCATAAATCGGAGGATCGGTCTATATGGCAGCTATATCCAAATCTGAACCGATCTGGGCCAAATTGACAAAGGATGTCGAAGGGCCTAACACAACTCACTGTCCCGAATTTCAGTGGAATCGGATAAAAGATGTGGCTTTTATGGCCCTTAGACCCTAAATCGGAGGGTCGGTCTATATGGCAGCTATATCCAAATCTGAACCGATCTGAGCCAAATTGACGAAGGATGTCGAAGGGCCTAACGAAACTCACAGTCCCAAATTTCAGCAAAATCG
>NC_081552.1:256248926-256258926 GCF_963082655.1 Stomoxys calcitrans | reverse complement strand
ATGACGTCATGCTAAATTTCAGCCAAATCCGATAATAATTGCGACCTCTAGTGGCTCAAGAAATCAAGACCCCAGATCGGTTTATAAGGCAGCTATATAAGGTTATGGACCGATTTGAACCATACTTGGCACAGTTGTTGGATATCATAACAAAACACGTCGTGCAAAATTTCATTCCAATCGGTTAAGAATTGCGCCCTCTAGAGGCTCAAGAAGTCAAGACCCCAGATCGGTTTATATGGCAGCTATATAAGGTTATGGACCGATTTGAACCATACCTGGCACAGTTGTTGGATATCATAACAAAACACGTGGTGCAAAATTTCATTCCAATAGGTTAAGAATTGCGCCCTCTAGAGGCTCAAGAATCAAGATCCAAGATCGGTTTATATGACAGCTATATCAGGTTATGGACCGATTTAAACCATACCCATAACAGTCGTTGAATATCATAATAAAACACCTCATGCAAAATTTCAGCCAAATCGGATAATAATTGCGTCCCCTAGAGGCTCAAGAAGTCAAGACCCCAGATCGGTTTATATGGCAGCTATATCAGGTTATGGACGGATTTGTGCCATACTTGGCACAGTGGTTGGATATCATAACAAAATACGTCGTGCAAAATTTCATTCCAATCGGTTAAGAATTGCGTACTCTAGAGGCTCAAGAAGTCAAGACCCAAGATCGGTTTATATGGCAGCTATATCAAAACGTGGACCGATGTAGCCCATTTACAATCTCAACCGACCTACACTTATAAGAAAAATTTGTGCAAAATTAAAAGCGGAATATATATACTTTATAGGGTCGGAAATGGATATTTCGATATGTTGCAAACGGAACTAAATGAATATACCCTCATCCTTCGGTGGTGGGTATAACAATTAAAAGTGTGTTAAGTTCGGCCGGTCGAATCTCTACCATGGACCTAGCCCCAAAACCCCTTTAAATGGGTTTATTTAACGATCACGACAATATGGGACTCAAATGAAAGGTATTCGGAAATAGATTACGAATATGGTCAGGAAGAAAAAATTATGCTTTGTAATTTGTTGATATCGGAAGGGGCCGGACCCTTTCCGTTACCCCAAAAATATCACCCAAAATCACAAGTGAACCTATCGAGACAATATGGATATCAAATAAAAGGTATTAAGGAGTAGAATACGAATATGGTCTTAAAAATTGGCTCCAAGTACCCAGGAATCCGCCCTAACCCCAAAATATCTAAAAACAGACAAATTGGTGGTCCATATCAATATGGGGCTTAAATGAAAGGTATTCGGGAGTAGATTACAAATCTGGCATACAAAATCAGATCGAAGTGTAGGGGGTTACCCCACCCCCCAAAACTCCCCAAATGGGCATATGACCCATCATGACTATATGGGACTCGGTTTGATTGTTTGTTCCGTAGAATCAAAAAAAGGAAACATAGATTATATAATTTTTATACCTTACACCACTACTGTGGTAGGGGGTATTATAAGTTAGTGAATAAGTTTGTAACACCCAAAAGGAAGAGAGATAGACCCATTGATAAGTATACCGAATGATCCTGGTGTCCACTCCACCTTCAATCGCAACTTATTTACCGATCATGACATTATGGGACTCATACGAAATATTTCTGAAAGTAGAACACGAATCTCAGACTTACTTTGATGGCCAAGTGACCACCGCCGAAATACCCCCTAAACCCGAAATATTTACCAATGCAGTAATATGGGGCTCAAAGCAAAGGCATTTGGGAGTAGAGTAAAAATTTGACCAGGAACCAAGCAGGGGCACACATTTCATACATCAATGAATGCTGTTCGGTTCAAATAGAGTTCATCAACGATAAAGGATCTTCTGGGTGTTACAAACAAATGCACTAAGCTGTAATACCCTGTACCACAGTGGTGATGTAGGGTATACATATCACCTCCAAAATATCAGGCAAATCGAATAATAATTGCGCCCTCCAAAGGCTCTTTATATGGCAGCTATATCAGGTCATATGCTGATTTAAACCATACTTGGCACAGTTGTTGAAAGTCATACTAAAACGATATGCGCAACGTTTCAGCCAAATTGTATGATAATTACACCCCCTAGAAACTCAAGAAGACAAATCGGGAGATCGGTTTATATGAAAGATGTATGAAAACATGGACTGATTTACCCCATTTACAATCCCAACCGACCTACACTAATACGAAGTATTTGCATAAAATTTCGAGCACCTGGCTATACTTCTCCGAAAGTTAGGGTGCTTTGAACAGACAGACGGACGGGCGGACATGGGTAGATCGCCTTAAAATGTCATGAAGATCAAGCATTGTCGATTTTGGAGTGTACATCGGCCAAAAGTATTACAAGAGCTACCAATGCATCCAGAAAGAGTCACAGTTTGGTGCGGTTTATGGGCTGGTGGCATCATTGGACCGTGCTTCTTCAAAGATGATGCGAGTCACTACGCAATTGTTAATGGTGAGCGTTTTTTTTTTTTTTTTTGCCAAAAATGCAAGAGCTTGACTTGCATGGCATGTGGTTTCAACAAGACAGTGCCACATGCCTTACAGCACGAATAACAATGGACTCATTAAGAGGCGAGTTTGGTGAAAATCTTATTTCACGTTCGAGACCGTTCAATTGGCCGCCTAGATCGTGCTAATTAACGCTTTCAGGCTAATTTTTGTGGGGCTATGTTAAAGTTCATGTCTATACAGACAAGCCCGCTTCAATGGACGCATTGTAAGACAACGTTGAAGCATTTATGTCGTGAGATACCGGCCGAAATGTTGGATAGATTATGGACTAAGTGGATGGACCATTTGAGGCGCACGGTCACGGTCTACATTTGCATGAAATAATCTCAAAACTTTAAATTATATAGACCGTATTATCGATGCAAATAAAGATTTCATAAATTTTTCTGAATTTTATGTCCTTTTTTTTGAAAAACTTTCCTAAGGCTTTTAAGAATTCTCCCTTTCATTTAGTTGAAGTTTGATGATACTCACACAAACATAGTTTGGCCTTTTCATTAGTAGTAGTGTGCCCATCACTGTTGTATGTGAGCTATTAGGTTGCTTGGTTTCTTTGTGTATTTGAAGTTAAAAACTCGCTTTTAAAGTGATTCCTTTAAAATAACTTTCCTTTGTAAATAAGTTTAAAATTAGTTACAATTCCTCATATAGAATCGCTACGACCAGCGAAGAGGCAACCCAAACATACATAAGATGAAAGCATTTCCATCCACAATGATTGTTTAATTCCTCACTGACTGCGAAACCAAACTCGATTATCTCATGGTGGAGGATGCTGTGTGCTGCTGTGAATGCCTCTCATACACATTCAAAAAGTCGATGATAGTCCTTCGGTCTTAATTTATGCAAAAGTGTGGAGGCTGGCTTTATATGAAGTATGTAAACAACAAACATATTTCATAACTTAAATATGTATTTTATGGTTAATTGTGTAAAATTTTTAATCTCATAAATGTTCTCTAAAGACACGCTCATTTCAAAAAGATTAAATAATTTTAAACATGCCTCCGTCCATTACATGCCTCAGTAAGAATCCTCAAGAATTATGCATGCACTGCCACAGCAGCAAAAAAAAAACACAAAATGGTTTGATGAGAAATTTTCATATCATAATTTGGGCTCAAAATTTTTGGGGGAACACAAATAAACGGAACTTATGCATGTTTTAACCTCGAAGAATGTATTAAAAACAAGTAAAAAGGCGTTAAGTTCGGCCGGGCCGAACTTTGGATACCCACCACCTCGGGTATATATGTAAACCACCTTTCATCAAAATTAGGTGAAAATTTTATACCTTATACTCATATACCTCATACCGATCTGAACTATATACGACACGGATGTCGAAAAGCCGAACATAAGTCACTGTGTCAAATTTCAGAGAAATCGGATTATAAATGCGCCTTTTATGGGGCCAAGACTTTAAATCGAGATATCGATCTATATGGCAGCTATATCCAAATCTGGACCGATTTGAGCCAAGTTGCATAAACATGTCGAAGAGCCTAATACTAAGCACTGTCCCAAATTTCGGCGAAATCGGACAATAAATGCCTCTTTTATGGGCCCTAAACCTTAAATCCAGAGATCGGTCTATATGGCAGCTATATTCAAATCTGGACCGATCTGGGCAAAATTGAAGAAGGACGTCGAAGAGCCTAACCAAACTCACTGTCTCAAATTTCAGCGACATCGGACAATAAATGCGTCTTTTATGGCCCCAAAACCTAAAACCTAGATATCTGTCTATATGGCAGCTATATCCAAATCTGGACCGATCTGTGCGATATTGCAGAAGTATGTCAAGGGGCTTAACTAAACTTACTGTTCCAAATTTCGGGGACATCGGGCAATAAATGAGCATTTTATGGGCCCAAAACCATAAATCAAGAAATCGGTCTATATGGCAGCTATATCCAAATTTGAACCGATCTGGACCAAATTGAAGAAATATGTCAAAGAGTCCAACACAACTCACTGTCCCAAATTTCAGCAAAATCGGATAATGAATGTGGCAATTATGGGCCTTACACCATAAATCGGAGGATCGATCTATATGGCAGCTATTTCCAAATCTGGACCGATCTGAGCCAAATTAACGAAGGATGTCGATGGGCCTTACACAATTCACTGTCCCGAATTTCATCAAAATCGGATAATAAATGTGGCTTTTGTGGGCCTAAGACCCTAAACCGGAGGATCGGTCTATATGGCAGCTATATCCAAATCTGAACCGATCTGGGCCAATTTAACGAAGGATGTCGATGGGCCTTACACAATTCACTGCCCCGAATTTCATCAAAATCGGATAATAAATGTGGCTTTTGTGGGCCTAAGACCCTAAACCGGAGGATCGGTCTATATGGCAGCTATATCCAAATCTGAACCGATCTGAACCAAATTAAAGAAACATGTCAAAGGGCCTAAGACAACTCACTGTCCCAAATTTCAGCGAAATCGGATAATAAATGTGGCTTTTATGGGCCTAAGACCCTAAATCGGATGATCGGTCTATATGGCAGCTATATCCAAATCTGGACCGATCTGAGCCAAATTGACAAAGGATGTCGAAGGGCCTAACACAACTCACTGTCCCAAATTTCAACAAAATCGGATAATAAATGTGGCTTTTATGGGCCTAAGACCCTAAATCGGCGGATCGGTCTATATGGGGGCTATATCAAGATATAGTCCGATATAGCCCATCTTCGAACTTAACCTGCTTATGGACAAAAAAAGAATCTGTGCAAAATTTCAGCTCAATATCTCTATTTTTAAAGACTGTAGCGTGATTTCAACAGACAGACGGACAGACGGACAGACGGACAGACGGACAGACGGACGGACATGGCTAGATCGTCTTAGATTTTTACGCTGATCAAGAATATATATACTTTATAGGGTCGGAAATGGATATTTCGATGTGTTGCAAACGGAATGACAAAATGAATATACCCCCATCCTTCGGTGGTGGATATAAAAATTTCGTGTTTGAATATAATCAATATCAGCAGCAACGTTTAAGAATCAAATAAAACAAGTAACAAGTAAAAAGGCGTTAAGTTCGGCCGGGCCGAACTTTGGATACCCACCACCACGGGTATATATGTAAACCACCTTTCATCAAAATTCGGTGAAAATTTCATACCTTACACTCATATACCTCATACCGATCTGAACTATATACGACACGGATGTCGAAAAGCCGAACATAAGTCACTGTGTCAAATTTCAGTGAAATCGGATTATAAATGCGCCTTTTATGGGGCCAAGACTTTAAATCGAGATATCGGTCTACATGGCAGCTATATCCAAATCTGGACCGATTTGTGCCAAGTTGCATAAACATGTCGAAGAGCCTAACACTAGGCACTGTCCCAAATTTCGAAATCGGACAATAAATGCCTCCTTTATGGGCCCTAAACCTTAAATCCAGAGATCGGTCTATATGGCAGCTATATTCAAATCTGGACCGATCTGGGCAAAATTGAAGAAGGACGTCGAAGAGCCTAACCAAACTCACTGTCTCAAATTTCAGCGAGATCGGACAATAAATGCGTCTTTTATGGCCCCAAAACCTAAAACCTAGATATCGGTCTATATGGCAGCTATATCCAAATCTGGACCGATCTGCGCGATATTGCAGAAGTATGTCAAGGGGCTTAACTTAACTCACTGTTCCGAATTTCGGCGACATCGGGCAATAAATGAGCATTTTATGGGCCCAAAACCATAAATCAAGAAATCGGTCTATATGGCAGCTATATCAAAATTTTAACCGATCTGGACCAAAATGAAGAAATATGTCAAAGGGCCTAACACAACTCACTGTCCCAAATTTCAGCAAAATCGGATAATGAATGTGGCTATTATGGGCCTTACACCATAAATCGGAGGATCCATCTATATGGCAGCTATATCCAAATCTGGACCGATCTGAGCCAAATTGAAGAAGGAATATTGATGGGCCTTACACAATTCGCTGTCCGGAATTTCATCAAAATGGGATAATAAATGTGGCTTTTGTGGGTCTAAGACCCTAAACCGGAGGATCGGTCTATATGGCAGATATATCCAAATCTGAACCGATCTGGGCCAACTTAACGAAGGATGTCGATGGGCCTTACACAATTCACTGTCCCGAAGTTCATCAAAATCGGATAATAAATGTGGCTTTTGTGGGCCTAAGACCCTAAACCGGAGGATCGGTCTATATGGCAGCTATATCCAAATCTGAACCGATCTGGACCAAATTAAAGAAACATGTCAAAGGGCCTAAGACAACTCACTGTCCCAAATTTCAGCGAAATCGGACCATAAATGTGGCTTTTATGGGCCTTAGACCCCAAATCGGAGGATCGGTCTATATGGCAGCTATATCCAAATCAGGACCTATCGGAGCCAAATTGACAAAGGATGTCGAAGGGCCTAACACAACTGACTGTCCCAAATTTCAACAAAATCGGATAATAAATTCGGCTTTTATGGGCCTAAGACCCTAAATCAGCGGACCGGTCTATATGACAGCTCTATCCAACTCTGGACCTATCTGGGCCAAATCGAAGAAAGATGTCGAAGGGCCTCAGACAGCTTTGGATATAGCTGCCATATTGACCGATCCTCCGATTTAGAGTTTTGGGCATATAAAAGCCACATTTATTATCCGGTTTTGCTGAAATTTGGGACAGTGAGTTGTGGTAGGCCTGTCGACATCCCTTGTTAATTTGGCCCAGATCGGTTCAGATTTAGATATAGCTGCCATATAGATCGATCCTCCGAATTAGGGTCTTAGGTCCAAAAAAGCCATCTTTTTATCTGATTTTACTGAAATTTCCGACAGTAAGTTGTGTTAGGCCCTTCGATATCCTTCGTCAATTTGGCCCAGATAGGTCCAGATTTGGATATAGCTGCCTTATAGACCGATCTCCGATTTAGGGTCTTTGGCCCATAAAAGCCACATTTATTATCCGATTTTGCTGAAATTTGGGACAGTGAGTTGTGTTAGGCCTTTCGCCATCCTTCGTCAATTTGGCCCAGATCGGCCCAGATTTGGATGTAGCTGCCTTACAGACCGATTTTCCGATTTAATGTCGTTCTAATTAAGTTTTACGAAACACCCCAATACACATTTGCAATATCTTGGGGTGTATTAATGTTTTAAAAACTTGTTACATTCTACCAAAGCAAGACTGTGAACGTTTTGCACATAATCGTAATGCAATACCATTATCTTCAAAATGTTATGTACTTTGGGAGTAGTTTTTGGCAAGAGTGCCACAGCAATAAATTACAATCTTTCATAATAAAATAAAACTTGTTGCCAAAAACCGGAGGAAAAGCGGATGTATGGGCAGACATGTTTTTCTAGAGCAGAATAGGAAAGTTTAAAACAGAAGATGAAAGAAAAACCATCAAAAGAATATTTAAAAGACATTTTGTGAAATAAAATTCATGAGATTTATTAAGCAATAATGATTTGTTCTGAAATGTTCTTATCGCTTGCAAGGCATAAAGCCAATTTAATTGTGATTAAAATGCTTAAGCTTAATGGTGATATAGTGTGTAATGTGTGTGTCTGTCCACCAATGTCGCTGAAAAGAGTTGAGAAAATGTAACCTGTATACAAATCTAAGATTCCGATGGGACGAAGGTCACATGAAATACTTAAAGCTTTAGAAATATAACAAGTAGGAGCGTGCTAAGTTCGGCCGGGCCGAATCTTATATACCCTCCACCATGGATCGCATTTGTAGAGTTCTATGCGCGGTATCTCTTTTTAAACAAAGAATAATAAATAAGAACTGTTAAGCTATTAGAGCTATATCAAGTTATTGTCCGATTCGGACCATATATGAATGCTGAATATTGTAGAAGTCATTGTGTAATATTTCAGTTCATTCGGATAAGAATTGCGCCTCGTAGGGGCTCAAGAAGCACAATCGAGAGATCGGTTTATATGGGAGCTGTATCAAGCTATTGATCGATTCAGACCATATTAGACACGTATGTTGAAAGTCATGAGAGAAGCCGTTGTACAAAATATCTGCCAAATCAGATGAGAATTGCGCCCTCTAGAGGCTCAAGAAGTCAAGATCCCAAATAGATTTATATGGCAGCTATATCAGGTTATGTACCGATTTGCGCCATACTTAGCACAGTTATTGGAAGTCACAACAAAACACATCATGCAAAATTTCAGCCAAATCGGATAAGGATTGCGCGCTCTATTGGCTCAAGAAGCCAAGATTCAAGATCGGTTAATATAACAGCTATATCAGGTTATAGACCGATTTCAATCATACTTAACACAGATGTTGAAAGTGATACCAAAACACTAGGTGCAAAATTTCAGTCAAATCGGACGATAATTGCGCCCTCTAGAGGCTTGAGAAGTCAAGACCCCAGATTGGTTTATATGGCAGCTATATCAAAACATAGACCGATTTGGCCCATTTACAATCCCAACGGACCTACATTAATAGGAAGTAGTTGTGCAAGATTTCAAGCGGCTAGCTATACTCCTTCAAAAGTAAGCGTGCTATCGACAGACGGACGGACATGGCTAGTTCGACTTAAAATGTCACGACAAGAATATACATACTTTATGGGGTCTTAGACGTATATTTTTGTCCAAAAGCAGGTTTGTTTCGAAGATGGGCTATATTGGACTATATCCTGATATAGCCCCCATATTAACCGATCCGCCGATTTAGGGTCTTAGGCCCATAAAAGCCACATTAGTTTTCCGATTTTGGGACGATTTGGGACAGTGAGTTGTCTTAGGCCCTTTGACATCTTTCTGCAATTTGGCCAAGATCGGTCCAGATTTGGATATAGCTGCCATATAGACCGATCCGCCAATTTAGGGTCTTAGGACCATAAGAGCCACATTGATTATCCGATTTTGCTGAAATTTGGGACAGTGAGTTGGCGTAGGCCACTCGATATCTTTCTTCAATTTGGCCCAGATCGGTCAAGATTTGTATATACCTGTCATATAGACCGATCCGCCGATTTTGGGTCTTAGGCCCATAAAAGCTACATTTACTTTCCGATTTTGCAGAAATTTGGGACAGTGAGTTGGCGTAGGCGACTCGATATCTTCCTTCAATTTGGCCTAGATCGGTCCAGATTTGGATATAGCTACCAATTGGACCGATCTCTCGATTTAGGGGTTTGGGCCCATAAAAGCCACATTTATTATCCGATTTTGCTGAAATTTAGGACAGTGAGTTATGTTAGGCCCTTTGCCGTCTTTTGCTAATTTCGCCCGGTTCGGTCCAGATTTGGATATAGCTGCCATATAGACCGGTCCTCCGATTTTGGGTCTTAGACCCAGAAAAGCCACATTTATTATCCGATTTTGCTGGAATTTGGGACAGTGAGTTGTGCTAGGCCCTTTGACATCCTTCGTCAATTTGGCCCGGATCGGTCCAGATTTGGTTAATAGCTGCCATATAGAC